>NC_083636.1:16874637-17174637 GCF_963576545.1 Limanda limanda
AGAGGTTTCTGGGAGCACAGCCTTTTTAAGTCATGTTCCAGGTGACTCCCCCCTGGGAGGAGGGGTCAGGGGTCAGTGTGGCCCCCGGCCAATTAACTATCAGAATTTGGCCCCAAGGGGCGGGCTTCACCCTCAGTGGACGTCTCAGGTTTCATTTAGGTCTCAGCAGAGCTGATTGCAGCATCTCCCACCAGGGCCTGCTGCTGGGGGGGGGGGGTTGGGGTGTCGACACCCCGGAACACTCTAGGGCTGGTCTCAGGATCGCGTTTAGTTTTATGGGCCTTTGTTGAAAACTCAGATCACTGGGCCTCAGTCCCAACAACTGCTTCATTTATCCTGTGTCTGTTTCATGCATAGCGTGTGCATGCCCTGAAATTCACACGAAGCAATACCCACATAATGGGTAGGGGCAGTAGCGAGTCCTGGACAGGAGAATGAATGTAGAGTGGAGTGTGTTACATTCTTACCATTGGCCTGGTGTTATATTACATCTCAAAAGTACATCAGTGTATTTTAAAGATTAGGTTTTTAAAAACTTCTTCTATATCTCTAAAGCTAGTATAGCTAATAAATGGAAACATGAACCAAATGGCTCAGTTAAATGAAAAGAAAACACTACTCCAAAGTATTGGCTGTTCTCTGCTGGCACGCTGACTCACATTTAGGACGCTGGTTTTAGTGGAGCAGATGGATACGCCACTGGGATCTAATTATACCATTTTAGATGATATTGTAGATTTCTTGGACCCATAACAATCTTTTTTTTTAAAGCTTCCTAAATGGCTTCACGTTTTTTCTTTCCCCATTTTCTTTTGCATAAGTTACAGTTAAAACCCTCTGACTCTTTACGTGTGTGTTCCAGCTGAGGAAGAAGACCCTGGAGGTCAGTGTGTGGGACTACGACAAGTGCTCCTCCAACGATTTCTTGGGAGAGGTAAACTTCTTTGACATTTTCTTCTCAGAGGTGTCCCTACCGCTTTTTATTGCATTTCCCCAAATCAACTGCTGCTCGTTGCCAGGTCCTCATCGACCTGTCCAGCACGGCCCAGCTGGACAACGTCCCGCGCTGGCAGCCCCTGAAGGAGCAGAGCGAGGGCGACCACCACCGCCGCTCCCACACGAGCCAGAGCCGACACGGATCCTCCAAACCCTCCTCGCAGCACTCCTCCCCCAAAACCACCGGCTCCTTGCACGATATTCAGGACTCGCCAAAATCGTCTGTGATCAAGAGCCGAAGCCACGGGATCTTTCCAGACCCGGCGAAGGGTAGGACACGTTCAGTTTCCCCCCCTCCCTGCTCAACTCTATCACCCTCATCCCCCGACAAGCCTCAGTTCCCTTCTGCTCTTCTGCTTCCTTCTTTATTCGTCCTCTCCTCTTCTTAATCTCCACACTGCACTCTCTTCTCTCACTTCTATCTCAGTGTGCACCTGTTTTTTCTTTCTCTGCAAATAACCAGCACCTTCCTTCCTCTGCTCATTTTCGTACACCCATCGTAGCTTCAGCAGCTTCATGCTTTTTGCTTTCTCATGGTCTGTATTCTTGGTTGCCATGATGCCACCCAGCTCAGAGGCCTAGCCTTGGCTTCTCTCCCTAACACAGAGGGCAACATGGCCGTGGAAGGCTTTGAATTCATTTAGAAAAATAACCATCAAATGTAATGGTTACCTGGCTAGAAGCAGCAGCTCAATAGCCAGGAGCTCATTCCCCTCAGGGGGTCACAGCCTTAGTTCACGAAAGTAAAAGATCGATTTTTTTTGGTAATCTGGTGAATCTGGTTGTTTTAGACACGCAGGTGCCCACTATCGAGAAATCACACAGTAGCCCTGGCACATCGAAGCCTTCCCCGTCCGAGGGCCAGAGCCACAGCCATGGACACAGCCAGCACTCTCGCTCGCACGGCGCTTCGCGCTCCAGCAAAAGCGCCGCGCGGCAGCACCATCCGGACGGTGGCACTGGAAGCAGCGGAGGCGCTGCCATAGCAACGGGCCCCGATGCCCGACAGCAGTCGCAGCAGCAGCAGTTGCCGCCGCCGCCGCAACGCCTCCAACCAAGTAAACCAAGACGCAAATAAAGCCTACGCAGCATGGCCTCCTCGCACTCATCTGTTCTTCCTCCTGTTCAGTTTCTTTTTTCCTATTCTTTTCATTTCCTCTTCAGTTCCTGGTTCCCCTCACTTCTAACTTACACCCTCTGGTCCTCCTCCTCCTCGTCGTGATCACAGTGTGTGCGTCTCCCACCGCTTCCCTTCTGTGTGTCCTCTGTAGTGTGTAGCGCCCGCACCTCACCTGTACTGCAGCACACTGTCTTTGACCTTTGACCTGAGTTTGACGCCCTTTCATCCGACCTAAAGAGGCATTAGGGGTTAAACGTAGAAAGGACAGTTCTTAATGATTAATATCACGTAACCATTAAAAACAGGTAAGAGGCTGCAAATGAGGCTTATTTTAAAATATAAATTTAATGAAATTAAATATTAAAAGGTTGAAGCTAAAGTTTTACTGTTTTGAATGATAAACTTTAGTCAGCGTAGGAACTCAGAGTTTGACAGCATGAAAAAACGAAAATCTGAAAAAGAGACAGAAGCGTTGAAGGTGATGATGTCAAAGAACGATCAGTAAACCTGTCACTTAATGTCGTCTCCAGCTCTTTTAAATGACCAGATATTTATGACCAAATATAAACGTTATAAGTTCAGTTAGTAAGCAAGTGGACAGGTAGCGTTTGGACTGGTTCATCCAACCTTTAAAACAGAAGAACGTTGCGATCCCAACCCCCTCCTTAAAATATCATTAACCTCTTTTGCTATTTTTATTTCCTATTTTGGATTTTTTATTTTATTTTATTTCTGTTTATCAATTATCAATAACCAGCTTTTCTGAAGCTCCTCCACTGAGATGGCTGAGCATGCAGTCCGCTAACCCCCCCCCCCCCCCTCCCCAAACTGACCCACAATGCAACTCAGTCGATGCTGCACCCCCCGCCCCCTTCATGACATGCAGGAGGGACACTTGTGCACCGCACACTGTGGCTGCATGTGCAATGACAGTCAAGCTGGTCGCCATGGTGAAGATAAACTGCTCTCTGAATCTCCATCTCGCTCCTCCTCCTCCCCCCCCTCCTCTCATCTTGAACTTCGACCCCCATGACCTTTGTCTCCTGGCGTTGACCCCCCTCCCTCCCCCTCCCCCCCCCCCTGCCGACACCTGACCTGCGCCTGCGAAAAAAAAAAAAACAGTCCAAAGAGGCCGCCTCTCACTGAGGCACCAGAGACACAGCGTAGTGGGCGTGCTCACCATTCAGAGAGCCCAGTCCGATTGGCCGCCCGCCCTGCCATCGGACGTGTCTGCCCCAGGGGGCCGAGCGGAGGGCCGACGCCTGACGCTCAGGAAGGCCATGTCAGAAGAGAGGCCGCAGAGCACCGGAGGTGAGCGTTTGCCCCACGAGTCTCCTCTCTGCCGTGTGACTGAAGCACTGATGGAGCAAAGGAGGGAGAGAGTGAGAGAGAGAGAGGATGCAATGCTACTAACGCACACCTGCAGAAAGAGAGAGAGAGAGAGAGGGAGAGAAAGGGACGGAGGGGGGTCTTTAAAAGCTAATGAGAGAGACAGGAAGTCAGAGAGAGAGAGAGAGAGAGAGTCGCACTCACTCACACCACATCACCAGCGATTCATGCAGCGAGGCACACTTCCTTCACGGCCACCGACACAGTTCACTGATACCAGGAAATGAATGTCTCAGCCCGGGAAGGTGACTCACTGAGAGTTAACACCGGCTGCTTCACCACTCCCCCGCTGCTTCATTGAGCCGGTATCAGTGAGCCTGGTGCCTGGAAGAAAGAGAGAGGCAGAAAGAAAGTGTCTGCATGGATCCTGTTCTGCACCACATCCACACATCCCATTCATACTCACACGACCCGATCAGCTGTGTGACACCAAAATGTTAATTCACCTTAAATATGTTGTGTTTAAAAAGGTTTAAAGATCCTTTAAACTCGTCCTGATGTGAAGCTGTCATCATGTAATCTCAACTTTCTTTGAATCTAAACCAGCGCAGACTAAGATATAAGATTTAAATGGTTCATATAGTAAACTAACAACGTCACCAGGGTCTACGTGCCTCTTCTGTGTTCTTGCATAAACACATCTGTGTGATATCTCTGGATTTGTTCCTGTGTCTCGTGTTGAAGCTTTGTATGTGGATTATTACCGTCTTGTCTTTGTCCAAGAAAAAGACACATTGTCCGTCCATGTGCTTTCTGCTAGTTTTCAGTGTTTGTGTGCAACTCATTACAATTCAGTTCCGTGAGAATTAGAAGGGGATTTTAGCCGCTGCAGATATTAACTGAAGCTTCTTGGCCCCAGCTCTTTTACTTCCCTGGACGTGGCAGAGGTGCAACTCTTTTTTTTCTTCTTCTGCTCCCTCCTGTCTTTTGTCCTTGTCTTGTCGTGATGGATGCGGTCGTATCTCTGCACAGCTCGTTCAGGCTACAGATCCGGCGACGCCCCGGTCACAGCGGCCTCGCTGGACAGCGGCCTCAGTGGCAGTGCCTACAGCTTATTGGACGAAGAGGCGGAGGCGAATGAGGTGGACAGTGCCATCTTCCAGGTGCCCCGATTGTGAGTCGGCAGATACTTTTACCTCGACATTGTGATTGTATTATAAATATTTAAATGATGCTTAACCATTCAAACCCACTGATATATTAAACCTCTTATAAAATATATAATTTGTCTGATTTTGTTCCTTGCAATTTTAGTGGAAAGATTCCAAACGGCACGGACCCGATGAAATCATCTCTGGGACAACTTGATGCTGAAGGTGAGACATATGTGTGTGTGTGTGTGTGTGTGTGTGTGACTGTGTGTATGTGTATTTGCATATCAGTATACAGCTGCTGATCAACTAATAGAGTTGATTATTGCTGTGATGCTATTTGATTGACTGAACCATTCATTCATAAATTAATTAGTTATATTTATTTTTCAATTATATTCCTTCGAAATACTTTTTCTGTGTATGTCGCTGCTTTCGTTGCCAGTAGAGTATAAGATGTTAAATAATCCTTAACGTCATATTGTATTAGAACCATTTACCATTATTTATTTTCATCATTATGTCTCGGCTAATGTTCTTGGTCGCTCCCTCCCGCCTGTGATGCCGTGAGTCGTGTCACTGTGACTAATGCAGAGGAGCACAGACGACCTTAAAGAGATAGAACGACCCGAAGTTCGCTAACGCTCTTTTTACAGCAGAAACTGGAGCTCAGTACACACACACACACACATGGATTAACATGTTTACACTCATCTGCGCTCTTTCTTCATCTCGCTATCGCTTTGTCATCTGCTCTCAGGCTCTTTGTGTGTGTGTGTGTGTGTCTCTGTAACACACACACACACACACACACACACACACACACACACACACACACACACAGAGGCTTCCCTGACGGAGTTCTTGTTGACCCAGCTTTCAAGACTGTCGTGTCGGCTCGGTTGCCACGGAAACTACAGGTCAGGCAGAGCTGCTCATAACTTCTTCTCATCCTTGTTAAACAAATAAAAGCAGTTGCTCCCAGGCCCCGTTTTATATATTACTCATCATGATAGTGCACTAAATGTCCAGCAGAGGGCGGTGTCAGTGAGGAGAGGCCTCATTTTAACAGAGCAGCAAAGGAAAACAGGGAGAATCAAATTGATGGAATGGGTATTACATCTGTCGAGGGATGAAACTGCTTCCATCCATCCACTAGCTACACGGCTTCTTTTTATATATGTCTCAATGTGAATGACTTCATTTGTGTGTGTGTGTGTGTGTGTGTGTGTGTGTCATCAGGTAAATCCCAGATAATGGGGGAGATAAAGATCGCTTTGAAGAAGGAAATGAAGACGGAGGGCGAGCATCTGGTCCTTGAGATTCTTCAATGTCGCAACATCACCTACAAGTTCAAGAGCCCGGACCACCTGCCCGGTAACAGATGACACGTTAACTATTCACACGACAGGAGACGTTTAGCTTCACATTCACTGAATACACACAGAAACTCACCTGGGTAACAAACAGCAAACTGTATTTTCTATCGATTTATTAGCTCCCGGTGTAATATTGTCTCTGCGTGGCATTCAAACAGACTTTGACATGATTATGCATCATCTTGTATATGTGACAGCTGGTAAACCCACACGAACACGAGTTCAGAGAGACCGGCATCTGACATAACATGACATCGGTGCCAGGTTTTTTTTCTAGGTGCTGAGACACGTGTTGCGACTGTTTTTCCATCTACATTAGGAATATATAAACTTCCATAATAGTGAATGTATGTGCACGGATACAGAAACCACTAAGACAAGGGAAGCATACACATGAACACATTTATATTTAGCATTTAATAAATGTATCACTATGAATACTGTATCTGTCTTGAACTGTGGAGGAAACTAAGCGGTGATATTTTTATACAGTATAATTTTAGATATGAAGCCAACGTTATAAATACTGGACGAGTGTGTCTCAGTGAAATCACACTTCTCTTCCACCTCCTCCTCGTAATATTTACATCCTGGAGTCCAGGCTGCCTGCTGCTTGTTTGATTTGCCTTCTGGCATCGGAACACAAATCTTTATTCCTATTCCCAGTGTATGATTGTTCTGCAGTAAAAATAAGCCTCATTAACCCCTAACATTAACCTTTGAATGTTAATCTGGTTACGTGCAACAGTAGTTCTCTGGCAATTCTTTAGAGTTACAGCGCTTTCCCCTCCAGTGGCCGGCTGCAGAAAACATGAAAGTCCACCTAATCTAATAGTAAAAACAAAAATCAATCTTCTACAAAATGTGACATAGAAAGAGTGATATACCTTTTGATGGTAATTTTCAGGTTATTTATTGCTAATGTGCAAGACGTTTTCATTATCATGTATCATGCAGGTACAAACACTTTAAACAAGTTAGAAAACATCGATGCTATCTACTGACACTCTTTATATTTAGCCGTGCCACCCTCTAACAACGCTGCCAGCTTCACGGTGATGTGTGTGTGTCCGTCCACAGATCTCTACGTGAAGCTCTACGTGGTGAACATCGCCACCCAGAAACGGATCATCAAGAAAAAGACCAGAGTGTGTCGTCACGACCGTGAACCGTCTTTCAACGAAACCTTCCGCTTCTGTATGAACCCCACCGGACACTCGCTACAGGTACCCCCGACCCTCAGCTCCCCACACACACACACACACACACACACACACACACACACACACACACACACACGTACACAAACACTTACAATAAAAATGATAGCTACATGCAGTATTTGAATGATAAGAGTCAGAAGCTCTCTGCGACCAAATAAAATGCTTTAAAACGCACACATTTGAACATTATATCCCGTTCTTTCCTACTAAATGCTCAGATAATCTATATAATTTATTATACAGACATGTAACTCTCAGAAAAACAAGAAAAACCTCTATTTACAACCATATGTAACCTTGTTATCTGTTACTCTCTGATCCAGCTGTTCCTCGTGTCCAACGGGGGCAAGTTTATGAAGAAGACCCTGATCGGGGAGGCCTACGTTTGGCTGGACAAGGTCGACCTCCGCAAGCGAGTGGTGAGCTGGCACAAGCTCCTCGCCAGCAACGCCCAGATCCACTCGTAGAGAAAGACCAGGACCCGAGGAGGTTTCTGACATGTAGGGACACCTCGGTCCGAACACTGATCCACTCTTGTTTGAGGGGGAGTTTGTGAGAACGGTGGAAAAGGGGTAAAACATTTCTTGGTTCAGTCTTTCGCTTGAGTTCAGGAGGGGGCAAAAAGATGTCTGGTGATGATTTCTGAGAGGAGGAGGAAGAATTGACGTGTTTACAGGACATGAACAGGTTTACAGGACGCACACGGTGTACAGTAGTGGAGCCAGGGCCGAGCAGAAGTGCTGAGTTCAGAGGTCAGGTGCGGAATCAACCAGGTATTACACACTTTCATTCACACACACAAACACACACACACACACAATTTTGCACATAATCATTCACGCAGCAGAGAAATCTTCATTTTAACAGATACAGGGAATGGACGCACTTGCAGATTGTAATTTTATTTATAATCTTTATCCATGGAAGTTTTTTCTCCCCCTCATAACCGTCTTTATTATTATGACGTGCAGAGTTTTATTGATTTACAACAACAAAAAAGGCATTTTTGAGAATGAAATATTGAAGACTCCCCCTGACGGAGGCTTGTATTTATTTTTGTATTATGAGATTAGCGTAGACGCTCTATCATTTGTCTTCTCCTCGATTATTTCAAATTGTATCCTGGGAGGGAAGTATAGTATATTTTATAACACAGTACCTATCACTCCGGTTCGAGAGGGAGAAAAAGGAATCGCAGTGAGCATGTTTTTGAATTTATCAACAGAAGCATTTAATAATTGTGCCCCCACCTTTTTTCCCACCTTAAATATATTATTTGATAAATGATAAATATTATAATATATATCAGATTGGACACTATATATTGTGAGCATGACTCTATCTATTTGGTATGCACACAAAAAAAAATCACCTCCAAGGTTCACTTTGTAAATAGTGAAGTGTCAGAGCTGGAAATCAACTATTACTTATTTAGATAGATATATAGATTTATTTATCACGGACAATCGAGTCGTACTGATTGTGACGTAGAGCTTTTATTTGTCCATGACACTGTTTCGAGATCGTCTTTCTGTTTGTGAGATCCAAGCACATCGCAAATCTTGTACGGGTCGACTCAGCGACGTGCTTTTAGTGGTATTTTTGCACTTTTCCCGCTTAGAATGTAAAAACCAGTCACCATCAAAATGAGATTTTTGGGTGAGAAAAAAACAAACAAGGGATGACAACACAAGGAAATGCCGCAAACTGTCCTGGAAAGAAAACATCACTGCTCTCACGCTTAGGTAAAGCAACGCTATGATGGTAGCATGTGTCGTCCCAGCGTTTCTGTGTGTTGTCTTGATATTACCGACGATGTTGTGTCTTTCTGATATTCATCACGTCCTGGGGAAGGTCAACCTGTGTCTGGCGGTCAAGAAGCAGCACAGCGGGGTCCATACGACATTCTCACTCAAACTCAGCGGCGATGCTACACTTGATATCTGAGTGATTTCTATGCAACATCTACTGTGTGAAGGTGGTGGCTGCGTCTTGACTTGCCAGAAAAGTGTGACACTTCATGGGGAGAGGAATTTTTATTTTATCTTGCACTGCTGTGTTTTCACGTCCTCCTTCGAAAGGTCACTGTTTTAATATAGTTTCTATTTATTTTATTCAATGTATTGTTTTGTATCGCTGTACGAATCTTTGTTTATCCCCTGTGAGACTGTGTCATATGTTGTATTATATTTGTTTACAGTACATATCAGGTGTACATACAAGAATAATGTGCAGAGATTTTGTTTTTTATACACAATGTAGTGCTTGTTTACAACGTTTAGAGGGCCTGAAACTCAGAAAACCAACATTTATGCCCTTTGTGCACGATCACACACTCACCCATGGAGATCGCCGTGTTGAGATCCTCAATTTCACTTAGTTGCGAATCAAAATATGGAAAAAAATAACATTCCTTTTACTTACTTCTCCCTGGTATGTGTTTAAGAAGCGACCCCCCCCCCCCCAAAAAAAACAATATGAAATCACAACAGTAGTAGTTTTGAGGTCACTCTGGTGTTATTATCTCTTTTCTTATTTTCATATCCATGTGCTTGTGTGTGCAGCGTCCTCACGCACGTCACCGGTTTCCGATGCGTATCCCTTTGTTAAGAGTGTCGTCCGTCTAAAAGATATCAACTTTAAAATCTCGCTACACACAAAGAATCGCAAACACAGTCGCTCACACACACACACACACACACACACAGACGCCATCTCCCTATCTCCAACCTTGTAAATACATAGCTTTTTATACCGGGGTTTGGGGGAGCAATAGGTCTTTTAGCGGACAAGTTAAAAAAGAAAGGTGTGTGATCATAGAAGTAACAGGATGTTGTTTATTCTCTTGATCAGTGTCCAGGGTCTGAGAAACGACCTTACGTCCGCCTGTACGGACGAACTTTGACCCGAACCCTTTACACCAAAACACGGAAGGTTTACCAGAGTCTAACGACACGGACTATCGTCTATCTTAACAGCTCGAGTAGTTGCAGGAGAATTTAAATGTGCTCACACTGGATGTTGCATGTTTCGTTGGTGGTTCATACTATTTTTGTGTCCAGATATTACTAAAGAATAAAAAAACGAATGAGGTAGAGAGAGAAATATAGAGAGAGAGAGATATAGAACAAAAATGTTATAGAGGCGGGGGTGGGGGAGATCTATGAAGAAAACGTATTCAAATTATCGATGATGTATGCTGACTGTACAAAGATTATGCTTGTAAAACCTGTCGGGTTTTTCACTTGTAAGTAAACAGAAAAAAAAATCTAACGTCATGGTTTTGTGATTGTATACAGGAGGTATTGATAAATTATGCAAATTGTGCTGTAAAAATGGCTGTTGCCCCATGTCTAAATATTAAATATCAGTACAAATGAAGTGTTGTTGTGTATTGCCATTGTCACATACTGTGTATTCCGTTATTAGAGTATTTTGTAACGTTTAAAACATTAGGAGTCATCATAGCTGGTGGGCAGGTGACGTTATACCGATGAAGTTCAACAATCTGTCCACCAGATGGTGCCATTTGTTTTCGGTTGTCACACAAGTTAAAGGAAACACCTTGAACATTTGACGTTGTTTACAGAATATAAATAAGGTTTTTAAGGCTCATTTGTAATGTGCTAGCGGTGATTGAGTTGTTTTTCAGGATTTTTTAGATCATCAAGGTAATTTTGGAAGGTTCAAGGAGTGTTAGGGGTCAATTAAGAAATCCCAAAAGACCACTAGTTGGAGGATAATAATACTTAAGTGTAAGGAAGTATAGAAAATACAGAAGAATATGAATGGAATAGAAACCAATACTTTTGATATTTGAAAGTGCTGGTGTTTACATTAACATTTACATGGCTATATTCCATTCCAGTCTACACAACATGGTGCATTTTACAACTGTTCCAAATGTTTCACAGTCTGTCCAAGTTGTTAATGGTGGATGTTGACTGGATTTGATGGTTAGACACTCATTTCCCACAATTTACAAGGTCTTCACTGACGAGAAAGCCATGTTTTCCTTCACCACCACCGCCGGCATTTCTATCATTCAACCAGCAGGGGGAGTGGGAAACCAAGTTACCAACCAAGTCACCCAATGAAATGTTTCTGCTGTGGATTTCTTTAGGAACCTTTGGACCTGTTGTTTTACACAATACCGTGTGTCTGTTTGTGTGTGAGATAGAGAGGTTCTTGTATCCACCAGGACCGCATATCACTATTTTTATATTTTGTCCAGCTCTCAAACAACATTTAACGATTCAGTAGAAACAAAAAATACAGTAAAAATACAGTAAAGTATTAAAAGATCTGTAATAAAAGATGCACTGATGTGAGGCCTGACGAGGACCAGTGAAGGGACTCTTCGTCATGTTGGGGATTTAATTATGATCTTCGCGTGGACACGTGTTGCAGACGCCATCAACGCCTGGAATAGCCTCACATGGATCTGTGAGCAGCAGTGGCATCGGTATTTTTAAACAGAGAAACCTTTTAAATATAGATGAGCGCTGGGGTGTCGCCACAAGCTATATTCAGAAAGTTTGACATGGGACTGTATTTAGAAATTCAAAGATGTATTACACACAATTAAAAAAAACTAAATTATTCACAGTTTCTGTCTAGACTAGTTCAAATTAGGATTTTCCCTCAGTTCCCAGTGTCCATGTTAAGGTAAGCTAACATGCTAGCTGTATACCTTCATATATTGTGTGCTTCAGGCATCATTTGGAGTCAGTGCAGTATGAATTAAACTCAGTTTGGCCCACGTACCATTTGATCACATAGGATGTACAGTATGTGCAACTCTTTATATTGCTTCTTTCCAGAAGTCTTTATGTGACAAAGATGTCAATGGCTTGGTTGCCTTTGCATCTGCTTCCAACTGAAAGAACTCACTTTGATCAAAGTTTGCCAGGCTCTCCCTGCCAGATCCCGGTCTGTCAGTCTCCTGCACTCGTTTAATATTCCCTGTGTTATGTCTCGTATTCAACCTCTCTATCCCTCTTCGCAATAAACTCTCCCTCTGTTGTCCCTCTCAGTTTCTCTCTGATGGATCCCTCTGATCCTTCACTTCTAAGGGTGTTTGTTCCCGTTTTTTGGCTTCAAAGATGTGGCCTACATCAGACGGGGGCCTGGAAACGTGCCGCTGTCACCGTGTGTCTGTGATTCACTCGGGCTGATCAAGATGAATGAGGAAAGAATGAGAGCTGGCGTGGCCACACCAGGTGACGATGCTGGATGTATCCTCTTATTGTGTCTAGACGTTGGCCATACCTCCATGGCCTGCTCTCCAAAGAGCCAAGTAAGATATGGAACATAGTGATCATTATAGCCACTAAGCATCAACATATTAGCATTGTCATACTGGACATCATAGCATGCTTTTCTTTGCATTTATCTTAAAGCCAACCTGGGTCCAGACACAAGCTGTGACCCAATTCAATGGAAGATTTCCTATCACATCAACCAGCTTGTCCTGCTGTTGCATTGTCAGCTACTTTGAGCGGCTGCACAGAAGCTAATTGTTACCTAGGTCACCGCCATGAATCCTGAGATGGTTTTGCAAGAGAGGGATCCACCTGTTGAATCCTTCATCGCTCTGGAATGGAAGGATAGATTTGTTGGCCACATTTGAAGGGGACTTCGGACTGGGACCACCTAGTTGCGCCGTTGTGATGCAATGGCAGGCGCCCAAGTTACTAGCACAGCTGTTTTCTTCTGTCATAAAATATTTAGTTTGTTGGTTTTTCTTATGAAATAATAGAGGTACCAAACTATTTAACATCTTAACAAAATGATAGAGATGTAGAACAGTAGGGTATCTGGACTTTGATTCAACGACCAGAACCTTTTTCCTGTTGAATTTGAACATCTGCAAAAGTCCAGCTGTCCAGATGGTGCACAGATAAGGACATGCAACACTAACCAGTGACTAATATCTGTGTCTCGACATTAGACGCAGCCAGAAGCTATGAACATAAACGTGAATTAGGGAATCGAGCCTGGAAAATGTCAAGACAAAGCTATAGAACAAGACATTTGGGAAGTGTGGTTCCAGAAGATTCAGAGAGAACCACCTGTTGCATATTAGAGTAGACTACGATACATGTGGTTAAACCAGGGGCCATATTTTGATTCGTGTCACCTTTCACTTCATCGAGATATAAAACATCTATCAAATGACAAATCTGACAAGTGCAGAAGCGAAAATATAATTTTGTCGGAAGTAAACAAGATTTTCGAAGTAAAAAAAAATTGACTGGGACAGCTAAGACCCTTCAAGTCCAATCACCTCAGATGTCCCCTGCAGCCGACTCGATGTCACTGGATGCCCGTTTCACCCCAAGGCCCTCCTTCGCCGGGCCGTAACTTCTCCTCCTGACAGAAGAGCTTTCACTAATAGTAATGTGATCAGTCAGTGCACAGAGGGGACTCAGGCTGCCCCTGTCCCGAGTGAGACATCATATCACACACACACTTGCCATCACTCCTCTTTCACTGAGTCAACAAGACGCAACCATGGCTACCAAAAAACCACGGAGGGGAATGTGGTGAGAGAAAACATTTGTTTGTTTTTTTCCTTTTGGGTCTGTGTGGTGACCTACAAAAGCTGAGTGTGTCCTGGCTGACTGAGACGACGATGTCCAACACAAACTATGAATTGCAAGACATGACATTTTTTAGGAAGATGTAGCTTAAATCAACAGTTTAACATTTTGAATATTCATTTGTGGGAAAATGTACACTCACAATCTGTAATGTAAATCCATTGCTAGCAGCAGGTTGGCTTAGCTTAGTTAAGCATTGCTTAACTTCCCGTAAGTTAAAGGCTTTTCAAAAAACCTACCTCCCAGCGACTCTCATTCATCTAAGCATTAAAAGAAGCATCATACACAAAGTTTTGTGACGGTACTTTTTAAAATAAGCCTCTCTCCGCTAAACACATAAAGTAGTCAACATCTAAATCACGTTTGAATCACCTTTGTTTCCATCCAGGATCATGTTCCATGTCTCCTCTCTATTAACAAGTTGGACCTGACAATGAAGACTGTATCCACGCCGGCTTATGTGGAGATGGAACACATGTCCAGTCGTCTCTGCCAGGAAGACGCTGTGCAGGGACGATGCTACGATTAAGATTTTAACTGGGAAAATCATTTGTTGCCAGGGTAATGCACTCGCCCGGGAGACGGTTGATTAGAGTATAATGCAGGATTTGGATATTTTGCTCTCTTCTTGAACTCTCCTCTCTAGTGAAGGAGCAGCGGTTGTACATGAGAGGATGTGACAGTGGCAGGAGTCCGATTTGATAGATGCTTCGTTGTATCATGCGACTTCTCTCAATGAGCCAACAACATATTTTTTTCTCCCTGATGTCATTTCTAAATAAAAGCTGCTTTAAACACCCCCCCAAAAATAATCATAAGCGAAAAGAAAACAGCGAGTGTCGTCTTAACTTGACTTGAAAGTGTAATTTGATGTCGAAAAATTGCCACGGGAAAATTTGGAATGGTATTTGAATAAAATGCAAAGGCTTTTGCCCTGTAAATATGTTTTAATGAGCTGCTGCATGAAAAATTAAACCTTATTTTTAGGCACTATGTCTTCCTCTCTGCATTTGATTAACTTAACACTAAATCCTATGATGTAACAGTTTCTCAGTGGACAGTAAACAGTCGAGATGATGCTGTTGGGTAAAGTCGAAAAGTATGAGTTTAAAATTGAAAATGTCATCTCATAAACGCATATTTTATTTTCCCCAGCAGCTAAATTCCTCTGGTTTGTCTCTTCTTTGTTAAACTGAGTGTTTATCTCTCCCGGTTTGCCCTCTCCGTGCCGCTCCCAGCATGAGACCACACTTTAAGATGTGCACTCACCGGTTGGGAAAACAACAGCCTTGTGGCTCGGCTGTGTGGAGCCGACGATGAGGTTGCCAGGCGACGGTGGCCGTGGCAATTCCCTGTGCAGGTGGGCGGGGTCGGGAGCTGGTGATAGAGGCCACACCTGCTGCCTGCCACACACACACACACACGCACACACACACACACACATTACTAAGTCACACAGAAACAACCTTTACATCAGCCCTCCCTGTCGTTCCCTGTGACACGGACACTTGCACTCTTTGATTTTACCGCTGCTGTTGCTCTTTTCTGGAGACATGACCCGAAGTAAACTGCACCTGCAGTTAAGTGAACTGGACAGAAAGTGCAGTGAACTGGACAAGTGAGAAGAACCACATGACCTTTGTGTGAAGATCCTGAATCTAAAATGCCCAACAAAAAGCATGTTTACAATATCTATGTTCATCTGAAGGCAGGCAAATGCAATGTGTGCGCATAACAAACTTAGAAACAGAATAAAAAGCCTAAATTTAAGCCTTTTCCTTTTCAGCTTGTTGCTCAAATGTGGCTCTTTAGTTGCTCTCAACTTCTCTGCGCTCAAAGTTGAGGTGTTAACTTTGTCCAACGACTCTTTGGTGATTAACAGGTTACACACAGAGGTTTAAAGTTTAGCTGTAAAAGCTCTGTGAGCTGAGAGACACCAAGACCGTGACTGCAGAGTTGAGTGATAGTTACTGTTAATCCCTTATTAAACACAGCCTGCTGCCTATTCTATTGTTGCCATGAAAAATATCGATTACAGCGGCGTTGAGGATAAACGCTACGGTGGCAGTGATCTGACAATTTATGCAAATTGGACGTATTTAGTCAAACTGAATTTGCTGTTCTTGTGGCTTTTGTAAAACAAAACTAATCCCTGTGAAAAATCCCATATAATCCTATTTAAGAGAGTGTTGCATTCGCTCGCCTGGTTGGAAAACAGAAGCAGCATGAGGGATTGGAAATGGATTATTTGCCTTTTTTTTTTGTTGTGGCAGAAAACATCTTCAGAATTCCTGATTTGTTAAACAGGCAGATTTCTTACCAATGTCTTCCTCTCGTACTTTCAAGAACTTCAATATCATCTCTGTATTTTCTGTCTGGCTGACCCTCTAACCTGCTCCGCCTCTTCACCGTCGCTCTGCAAACATCCCCCCCCCCCGCTAGCTTTTGTTAAGGAGAACAGACATGGACGTCTGTTTGCACAGGGAATCTATTTGTGTGATTCAGATGGTTGCAGGTGAGCAGCTTCGTGACGCTCTACGGCAAACACCAGGCGCACACACACCTAATGTATAAACACACGAACACCGGCAAGCAGATGGAAATTAAAGTCAGAAATAATAACTTTGGGGCGCCATCATAAGTTCAGGCGCTCTGAGGAAATGAGTCAGAGATTAGCTTTGTATCTGACAAGGGTCTTTTGGGAGAACTCATTAGAAAGTACAGGATATTCTTCTGGTATTTACCTTGCTGATTGTCCCAGCAGAGCAAATGTCACATCATATTAGGTCTGCCACGGCCCCTCAGAGCAAGAGAATTTATTATCACATTTATGCATAAGCACATGCTCTGCACTGTAGCAAATTAAATGATGATATACATAATAACACAGATCTCCTGGTGATTCACTGAAGCTGACACGGACGGCGGGAGACACTCGGGAGGATCAGGAAACGCTCACAGCTTCAAACCACATGTCCTCATGTGCACCCACAAGTCCCACCTGGTCTGTGGTGTGTTCCTCGTGATGAAGATGAAGAGGAGGGTGAGGAAGGTTTGATTTGAAGAATGGAGCTCAAGGTGAAGAGTTTTTTTTTTCTGTATGGAAGCCCATTTCTGCCAGTGTCAGGAAAGAAAGATGAATGCTACTTCTAAATTCTGAGATTGCAAAATTGAAAGTATGAACTAGTAAGATTCTGAGATAGTAGACATTATTTTGAGACACGATATACTTGCTGTTAATTATGCATAGGAAAGATGGCTGTTTTGCGGATGCTGCATCGGTTCGGTGCGTAGGTTGTGCACGATTACCACGATGCATATATGAGAGATGCAATACCCACATAAGGGTCGGGAGCAGTAGCGAGTCCTTGATGGGGTCAGTGGGTATGTCATCAGCGAAAGAAATGGCAGAACGAGAGAAGTCAACTCTCCTTTTTAACGACATCTCTGATTAAGGGGTCTGAAATACCAGACCAAAAAGTAAGTTCAATCTTGTTTGACACACACAAATCCAAAAGTGGGAGAAAGATCAGTCAGAATCAACGATTACAGATTATGTGTTGTGCCCTCTAAAGGAATCTTTCAGTAACATAGTAGCATAGCATAGTAAGCAAGTACTGAACAATAATGTTCACCAGGCAGCCATTTTCCTACGTGTGGTCAAACAGCAAGTACATAGCGGGACTAAGTCATTATTTGAGAAACTAAGTCATTAGTCGGAGATAGTGAGTAATAATTTGAGATATGAAGTAAGTAGCCTAAACTGAGCTTTTGAAAAATGTGTCTCATCATTACTTACAGTGGCAGACCTGGGCTTCCCTACATGTATGTAATTGTGATTAATACTAAGAAACTATGATCTGAATATGCAGAGGAATACACACAATTCTTATCGACAACATAAAAATGACTTACTGGTGTTATGGCTGTGTCTGTGGTGATCATCAGGTTAATAAAAAGAGACCTGTCCATTACTTAGACTGACAACTCCTCACAGACACCTCCCTGTCTGTTAGGAGGTGTCAGTCACGTGCTCGATAAGACTCCAGTGGCGTGAGAAGAGTGTTCTTGCGTCAGTAACACAAACACTGTAAAACAACAGTGTCCAAATTGTGTAACAAAACGTGGATATACTTGCAAGTTCAAGAGTCAAACTGGACATGTGTCTTCAATTTGTTGTGGTTTTTTCCACTTTTTTCACAGAACAATTTTTGTCTAAATCTGTCTTGGAATCGACAAGTGATAAAACGCGCACGTCCACGGAGATGCCTCACGCACTTTAACACGTGTGCGCTGCAAGAAGCTCGGCGTTTCATCTGAAAGTGGCGACACTTTTTGCAGTGTGGCACCGCTCCGCCGGCAAAACACAGGATCTGAATTGCCCCCCCCCCCTTCTTGTGTTTTTAGACTCACGCCATAGATCCGCTCCAAAGGCGCCCATCGCACTTTGAGAAACTGCGTCAACACGCACACGCACACACACACACACACACATACACACACACACGCTGCTGAAGCCAAAAAAAGCCCACTCCTCAGCTCCACGGGTGGGGGGGGTGGTGGGGGGGACCAGATGAGATTTGGTTCCAAACGCGCACGGATGGCGGAGTGAGGCGTGTGACTGAGAATACGCACGGCGCGGCGGAACTGTGGAGCTTTCATTTTCTTCTTCTTCTTCTTCTTCTTCTTCTTCTTCTTGACTCTGTGTGGATTGTGGATTGTGTCTTGGACATAAGGACAGAGCTATGGATTACCCGGTCTGTCTACTTTTGCTCTTGGCCACCGTGTCCTCGGTGTCCACGGGACAATTCCCCACAGCGCACATGTGAGTATCTCAGCCTGTTGGAAAGTCCTGGGTTTCTAGGGTGTGTTGCAGAAATCCCACCAGCTGCTGTTGTCACAGTCTGAATCTCACTTTCTAATAGTCTGTCGTTTTTTATTCTGATCGTTTCTTCCTCGGATTCACGTTCTGCTCTCACTTGCATTTGGCTGGAACAGAAGCACATTGTGGTTTTTTATTGTTCCTTACATGAAGTGATGATGTTTGCGTTTTACTTTTTGGACACAACTTCGTGTGGGTATTTAAAGCTGCTGTTGCTGCTGTCTGTCTGTCTGTCTGTCTGTCTGTCTGCCTGCCTGCCTGCCTGTCTGCCTGTCTGTCTGTCTGTCTGTCTGTCTGTCTGTCTGCCTGCTGACATGTGGCTCTGCTGTCACATGAATCCCCCCTGGAAGATGGACTGAGGTCTGGCTGTTGTGCCCAAACTTTTCCCAACACACACACAATCAAATGCACACACAAACGCACACATACACACACAGTTTGTTTGGAGTTGAACATATTTGAGAGGATTTGTGTTCATGAGTCTGATTCTCTGACTTGCTGCAGATCTTGTGGGATAGTGTTGTTGTGGCCGTCCTCCCTTCCTTTCTCTCTTCGTCCCCTCCTTCCTTTCCTCCTTCCTTCTATACTAATGTCAGCTCTTCCTTCCTTCCTTATGTCTGTTTTTCTGTCCCTCCCTTCTGCCTTAATTTCTTATATCTGTCTTTCGTCATTTGTTTGTTTGTTCTTTCCTTATGTCTGTTCGTCCCCCCCACATCCCTACTTCCTTTCATCCCTAATAAACTTATGTATCGCCTTCCTTCCTTCCTTAGAGCACTTTGAGCTGCATTTCTTGTATGCTGTAATAAGGTTTTATTAATACTATTACCTCCCTTCCTTCCTTATGTCTGACCTCCCTTCCAGTGTTCCTTTCTTCCCTATTTACTAATGTCTGTCCTTCCCTCCTCCCTTCCTTTATGAATTCCTTCCTTACTTATGTCTGTCGTTGCTTATTTCCTTTCGTCTTTCCCTCCTTCTTTCCTAATGTCTGACCTTACGACCTCCCTTCCTTTATTCCTTCCTTCCTTCTTTACTTACTTATTTGTGTCCTTCCTATCTTTCTTCGTTCGTTTGTTCTTTACATCCTTCCTTATGTCTCTCATTCATTCCTTCCTTCCCTTTCCTCCTTCCCTGTGTCAAGTCTTAAAGTCTGGCTGTGTCTCTTCGTTCCATCTCTAACTCCAAGTCTCTTTTTTATGGAAAACCATTGTTTTGCCATATTTACTATTTCCAAAATACAGGCCAGTAGCTCAGGTTTTTCCTCTTGTTATTCCAGAGAGTTTACGATATGAACTGGAAAGTCTCTCCTGGTGCTGCAGGAGGCTGGTGGAGATATCAATAGCTCAGTTGAGGTATCGCTGCTTCAGTCTATTTAAATTTGCAGTGCAGCATAAGGAGATATACAGGATTACAGTTTCCAAATTAAACATGTAGGTGAGTGTACAGCTTCCCGTCGGCTCCTCACACCTCATCAACAGGTCTTTAGATGATGCTTCTGCAGGACGACAGCGTTTTGGTTTTTGACTACAGCCCAAGTCCAGTCCCCCGGAGACGTGGTGAGCCATGATGGCACTCAGCCTAATGGCCGAGTACAATGATGTCAGACTAGCAGAGCGGCCGGCCCACTCCCTATATTTCATGGGCACTAAGTGGATTGATCTGCGGGTTGTGTACATGATATTCACACAGGCCGGGGCGAGCTGCAGGCCCACCTTCACCGACAGAGGAATCGACAGCCCGGCAGGAAAAACAGCCGTAAATCTCCGGGTAACATCGGTCATGACGGAGTTCTTCCATTTGAATCAGGGAAAACTAGAAAAGGTCTCTTTTTGTAATTCAAGCATCCAAACAGTGTTGTCTTCAACCACAGCCGCTCTCAGTGTGTGTGCTCCTGCGTGATGGTGATTCTGAGTGACACCTAAAGGTGCCAGTCAGAGGGAAACAGAGAAAGTGAGAGAGGAAAGGATGGAGAGAAGGACCTGGCGTGTTTTCCTCCGGGACACTTTGATAAGCAAGGTCCTCAGTAGCTCAGTGACAAAACACATAAACCTTTAGAGCAAGTGTTCTTTATTTCTTTCTGCCTGTCCCCGTCATCCCCTTCCTTCCTTCAGTCTCCTTCCTTCCTTCCTTACTTATGTCTGTTCTTTCTTTCTTTCTTTCATTCTCTCCTTTCTTACTTACTTATGTCCTTCCTACCCTCCTTCCTTCTCTCTCACCTCCCTGTGTCATGACTTGAAGGGCTTCATTTCTTTCCATCCTTCTGTCTCTGGACTCCATCTTTATCTGTTTACTTCAGATCTTCCCCTCTCTTTCTCTCCTTCTTCTAATCTCACTCCCTTCCTTCATCCGTCTTCCTCCTCTGTCCCCCCCCCCCCCCCCCTGTTGCCTGAAGGCAGATGATTATCATCACCGAATCTGAAATGCAAAGTCTGATGTCAGAGACGGTGCCGCAGAGATCCCGGCGCCAGCGAACACACAGCAAGATCAGAGGAGATACAAAACAAGATGGACAACAAGAAAGTCATGACTTGGCCTCTTACATCCCTTGTTGATTTTTCAACTGTCCAATCCGAGACGTGATCATATGTTCCTCTGCGCATGTTGCCTTAGTCACAGACAGACATATTTTCGGACATATTTTATCTCCGTCCTCCCTTTTCCCACAGTTTCTATCACCCTCTGCTCCGTTTCTTCCTCTCTCACTTGCTGCTTTCTTTAAAAGGATAAATAGATTTCATGCTCTACCAACTAAGGAGCCACGCTCCTTGCGTTCTCGTTGATCAGTGGACGTGATGTGAGGAGGCACTTCATTCAAACACAGAGTAACATGGTCAGCTGTGTGCAAGTCAGGGGAATGAAAAGATTAACACTCACTTGTCACTTTATTAGGTACAGGAGATTATGATGTTCACTTTTTGTTGCAGATGTGTTAAACAGCTCATTATTCAAGTGTGTGGTCATTTTGGAGGGAGCTATTTTGTGTTATATAGTGTTATATCTGATTTTATAGCCCACCCCCATTGATTTGAGTGAGGAGGTAAAATAACTGGAATAGCATAGCACTCAGAAGATCGTGTACGTCCACCAAGGCTCAACAGTCCCAGATATCATTCCCCTAAATGTCCAGAGCTACTGATTCGGACATTTGCGTTCCCAAATACCCTTCAGACACTTTCATGAGTGTGTCCAGACTTTACATAAGCAGCTGTTGAGGAAAAATAAGATGTCATCTGTTTTTATTTCCAGGAATCTGAATGAAGTGTTCTCATTTCGTTTCACAGCTGAGGTGTAAAAAATGGCATCAGGGGTTTTCAGGACATGAGTTCCCTGCAGCCGCTATATTGTTTGTCTGATAACCTCACAGTGGTGACAAGTTTGTCACATGTCCCCTCTGTAAAACCGCAAATAGATGTTCTTCCACTTTGGTTTTTGTGCAGATTAAACAAACAAGATTGTAGAGGTGCTGGTAGGCGGACTTTGCTGCTAGCTGCTTTCATCTGTCTGCAAATCCACACAGTACAAACCGAACAGATTCAAGACTGGAATCAATCTTCTCATCCAAATCTCTGGAACAAATTTCATTTAATTTCATTCTTAAAACCAGTGAGAACATTAGCTATAATGGTGAGAATTTGATCTTTTCAGTCCATAAATTGTGAATTTTCTTGACTCAAGGACAGTCGTCTGTTATGAATATGGCTCGGTTCCCACCTGAAACCACCCAAATGCATCTTATGTCATCACCAGGTTTCCCCTGGATCTCAGACACCTGAGATCACTGCTACTAAACAATTAGGTCATAAAATGTAAAAAAAGGTGTGGCGATAAAATCTCTCTGAAATATAGAGATAAATAAGCTAATCTTGACTTTAATAGCTGTGATCATGCATATAGTAAAGTCATGATTTAAAAGTTGCCCGCAGCACAGAAAACTTGTTAATTCTCTTCCAGCCTTACTTGCCTGACATCATTGTGGCGCCGGGAGATGTGAACCGAGAAATAAGCATAAATATCCCTGGATTATCACACTGGACACAAACACAGCTTCCAGCACGTTAGTCCTTTATTATTATTTCAACAAATTCAGGTTTTGTTAGTGAGAAATGCTCCAGGATTTGTTTCTTGATTGAATCACGGAGCCTCAGACTGTCAGATTAACAATGTCTCATCTTATACAATTGAGGAATAAAAAACGGTTGATAAGTTAGATTCCGTCTTTAACTTTTATCCCGGTATGGTACTGACGCTACAGGGGGTTTTGGAGAGGATGAGTCAAACATAACGAGCAGATGGAAATGACCTCCTCAGGGTCGTCTAGGGTTTCCTTCCTTGGCTGAGATTTGCGGCCCTCAGCCTCGGGGGAAGTGATGCTTGCAGGTATATTTCAGGAGGCATGCTCTTGCCTACAGTCAAGTAGCTGACAGGCTATAACTGTAACACACACACATGCAAGACTGCAGGATCTTTGCTCGTTGGCTTTCTCCTCTAGACAAAATGTTTTTTCATTCTCTCACAGCTTCTTTCCAACACCTTTCTCTCCTTTTCCCCTCTTTCTCTCTCACTCATTCCCCTTTGCCTCACATATTGGCTCTGGCTATATTTAGGAAGGCCTTTGGGGAAGGGGAGTTCAGTGTCCTGACTCAGATGTAAGTAAAGATACAAGCTGAAGGGGCGCAGAGTTACAGGGGGCTTTCCTTAAATCTCCACCCCGGCTTCTCCACTGATATTTTGAGGACCCTCTTGCTCATGTGTGGCCTGTGGGTGTTGCTTTAGTGTCTGGTTTAACTTTCTGATCCCAGTTTCCCTCACTGTCTTATACTACCTCCCCACAATCCTTTGCCACATGGAAATTCCCAAGAATTTTCCATTCCAGCGTTTCCTGGGCAACCTTGGGAATAGCTACCAGCTGTTTGGGTGAGAGCCCTGTTTGGTACAGGAAGCACATCTGTATACCCCAATATAAAACATGGGGGGTGTAGTTTTGAGGCTGCATTGTAAATCCTGTTTATCACAAGTTCATGTGCCTGAAAGGAAAATACAGGGAAATGGCCTTAAACTAATCGATAGGTATTAATAAGTTAACAATATCGTAATAACACAAGGAGGCAAAAAGAGAGAGAGTGTTTGAGGAAAGAGGTTGTGTGAGACTGACGGTTGAGAATCAAACCCTGTGGCTCATCAGGCCTGTTGTCACACCACGTTTTTGTGGCTGTCATCTCTTTGTCTTGCAAGTTCATGACCACGTATTTATCTGAGGGTTTCGAAAACACCGGAACCATTTGCCAACACTATCTAGTCGGCTTTAAGGCGCCAAAAAATAGGCAAGTACATTGTTAGCTTAGCTTAACATTAAGACTGGAACCATGGGACAGCTAACATGGGTCTTTATGGTTTTATGGGGGATAAAGTCTCTGTGTAGGCATCTGGATTCACGTTAATTGGCCAGGGGAGGAGGGGGCTCTCTAATTTCTCTATTTATACACGTTGTCGGATATTGTGTGTGTGTGGTTGTGTGCATGTGTGTGTGCAGTGAAGCAGAGGGGTTGGGCTGATGTATGGATGGGTAGGTTTGCTCAGAAAGTGTGAAGGTGACAGGGATGTGGAGGTTTAGTCATTTGAGCAGAGTTCAAAAGGACATGTAGCGGGGAGGAAAAACAGCTAGAGGGCCGAGGATGAGCAAGAGGAGGAAGACACAGCGAATTTGCTAAATAAAATAAAAATGTAATATTTTCTATAGCTAATTTGAGGGTGTAAGGGATTAGAAAGAAGACGCACATACTAATAAGCCTTAATAGATCTGCTTTAATTTCAATGCAGAGCACATGCCTTTTTTCTGTTAGAGATTATAGATTTGATACATTTTTGTGGCCCAATGCGATTACGTCCGTCCCAAAATTGCACGTGCACACATGAGGTATAATATTAATTTAATTGGTGGTGACTTTCTCTGGTCTACTATTATACTGGATTCGCACCAGCAGGTGTGGTTTCTCTGCAGCGAGTACAAACACTTGCAGGTGTCATAACAATACTGTTTCCACTGACCTAATGTGTCCAGACACCTTCGGGGAGAGGTGATACAATGGGAGCTGTTAGTTCTGTCAGGACGTATTCGCCGTTTGACGTGGACGGTGCGGAAGAGACAGACAAGGTGCCAGGGGGACGGCGAGTCAGTCGTGGTCGAGGGTGTGAGGTCAAACGTGGGCAAGGGTAGGAAGAGAGACCGACCCCCGGCTCTCTGTGGCAGTCTCATGTTGCCAGTGGACACACTGTGGTGCGGCGCTCAGATGTCCACATGGCCTCATGTGACGTGTGGTTCTCTGAGGTGACTTTGTCTTTCAAAAGTTTGAGTTTTTATATTTAAAATGTACAAAGAAGTAGAGAAGTGACAGGAAAACAGATGCTGGTGGGTGGGTATGCAAGGACTCTCTGTTTATTTCTTATATTTATTGCATGTAATTTATTTTTTGCATATCTTTACTTGGTTGCCTTATTTAAGGGACTAAAATTCATCGATTCCACTTTTTACCTATAAGATGTCAAACCAAAGCCTGAAGTGTAAAACAAAAATGATATAAACCCAAGAAAAGCCTAAAATCATTTCAATCGGACATTTGAAGCAGGAACCTGAGGATGTTTGGTATTTCTGCAGCCGAGCCATTTATAACCTGAGGTTTGTGCTTCCTACGAGTTGTGTTCAGAAGGAGGATGAAGGAATAAAAGACACATTTGCACACTAAGAAGATGTGGGTTGCTCATCTGCAACATTTCTCGCACAATAAAAATTTGCCTTTCACAGTCACATAGGCATTTATGTTTGCCAATATTCCTAAAAAAATGAAAATTGTTTTCCAGAATAAAGAAGAGAACATGAAAATACATATGTTAAATAAAATCTATTTTGTTTATGAAGGTTCTATGTATTTTGGTAGTATTTATGTTTTCTTTTATATTTATAGTTTATGATAAGGTAGTTAATGTAGCCGTCAAACCACAAAATAATTAAGGTCACTTTAAAGTTGTTATTTGTAGAGTACGGTGGCATAATTTGTAACTGCATCTTCTGTAGCTTAGAAGTCAATATGTGTGTTTGTGTCACTTGTTAAATTAATCCCGGTGGAAGCAGCTTCCTGTAACACACACCTGCTCTGCCTGGGCACCACAGCCCTCCAGCACCACCCCGCCATTTGCTAATGATCTTGTGATCGCGCGATGGAGCTACTGTTGTTGAGGGCTTCACTTTAAACACTGCTCCTCAGATCCTGGTGAAGGGGGACGTGCAAAGCAGGGAGAGCGGCAGAAACATCAATAACATCTCGCCATAGAAGATAATGAGGGCACGAGACATTTACCAAGCCGGCAATTATGGTGTTATTGACCTCGGTAGAGGGGAAGATATCATCACTTGTCTCCTCTGTGCTGCGTGGTGATCGGAGGAAGAGAGGAGGACAAAGGAAGGGGAATTATAACAATGACATTCAAATTTGTGCATTTCGATAATTAGGGAAGCAATAGGTAGGAAACAAGAGTATTTATTATGTGGAGATCGTAAATTAACCTTGTGGAACATTAACTTACCTCCACCAAGGCCCAACAGTGTCTTATGAACCTTAAACATAATCAACAACACATTGAAAATTTCTTACACACCGAACGCCGACATCCAAAGATGGAAGAAAGAGGGAATATAGAACAAATCGAGGAAAGAGTTGATAAATGGTTTGAAAGTGAAAGTTTTTCTTCTACAAGGATCAGTGAGTCTCGCTGCTTATTAGATGCCCTGCTTCATAATCAGCATTCTCTTATTAGCTTTATCCCCCAGTGGCTCAATTACATCCGCGCTGCTTCTCAAACACCCACATCTCTTTTTGTACATCTCCTCTGTTTCCTCCACGTCATGGTGTCACCCTTGTCTCTCTCCAAGAACAGATTAGAACCCAAATTACTGTTATTAGAGGATTTAAGGTTTCAAAATTGTTTCAGATCGCTGGAAAAAAAACTGACTTCACAAAAGAAAACAAGTGTAAGCTGCCGGTTGCTTCCTCCGTGATGGTTTTAATGGTATTTGGAGATCAAATGTGGATCCACAGAGTGGGATCTGGGTATAAAACACCTGAGGATGTTAACAAGACGAGGAGGTGCTCGAGCGGGAACTCTGTGATTGGATATTGAGCCCTGGATTCTGGCTGCTGCTCAGTGCTCACACACAGGCGTGTCGGCCCCTTGGAGCCGGCACGAGGTCGACTTTTCGGGGGGGATTCAATCGGAATGATGGAGCGTGGGAAATCTCTGGATCTGTATTCAGAGGCTTTCCCCTGGCTCAGGGTGTTTACTTGGTTTGAGGTTTATCCCATTGGTAAAAACGAAAGGGATACAGGGACTAAACTTACCAGTTGTAAAGCTGTGGAAATAATCCGGGTGAAAACCTGCGATGCTGGATGACAAAGTGAGGTTATCCTGTCTTTCTCCTCCCCTGCTAATCAAGGATGTTTGGGTTTGAAATGATGCCGTTAATATCCCGAGTTTCAGTTGATAAGAGGCGACGTGAAGCAGCGACTGCTAACTAGCAGGATGTGAAGATACTTTGTTTGACAAACTGTTCCAATATTTTGACAGCCCAAAGCGTAGAGTCTACAGGGTATTTATTCAAAGTTTGCGCTGCTGCTTTCTCTTTCAGTGAGGACACGGAAATAATTCTGATATGAAAGTTCCCACAGGACTAGGCAGCAGCAGCTTGGAGGTAGCCTTCTCCAATCTTCCCCCCAGTGAACTCCATCTGGGAACCAGCTTTCAAAGTGGGATTACAAACTCATCTTCTCAAAACCTTGAAATTAAATTAACTATGACTAAAGGAGAAAACTAATGAAAAAGAAACTAAAGTTTTTGTCAAAGGCAATTCAAGGTTATTTTTCCTTTTTCACTGTATCTGTGTTAACATTGCACTGATTAAATCTGCAAATCAGACTGTATATAAAGATGGAGGACATGTGAAGTGAAGCCTAAGCTGCGGGTATAGGTCATATACTAATTTCCTCCATGTTAGTAGATGGGACATGGACCAAAATATATATATCTCATAGTTTTCCTGATTTATTGAACCCAACAGTTTTTTATTATCATAGTTTCCAAACACTGAAGTGTATTTACTCTCCGAGCTGATTGCCCTACAAGTGTCTTCGCTCTGTGTCACGCAGCTGAGATGTAGTCAGGAGTGAGAAGGTCCGTCCTTCATGCTGAGTCATGCTCTCTATTCTGGGCCTGTGTCTACGTCCCTGTGTTTGGATTGGACGCCTGCTCTCGGCTGGAGGATGAGGATAATTCTTTGTTGTCAATTAGAAATCTTTTTTTTTTTTTACTCACGCTAAATTAATCCTGCAGCCTTATATGTTTCATCCATTTAGGAGAATTTAAAACAAGCTGCAATTACACGTTTTGGCACAATTTCTTCTACATTTTCACATTTCATTTGTAGTTTGTTGAACCAAAACAATAACGTTGTGTGAATCAGAACCTGAAACGCTTTCTGGTTCACTGGACAATGGATTTCGATCTTTGGATTAGTATGCCAGTAGTTGCTCCTGTGATTCTCTGCCCCACCCAGCTCTGTTTCATCTGTTCCTAATTATCTCGGCCTCCCTTGTGTATTTGGTCTCTGTGCTTCTCCGGCTGTTTCATCGGTTCATCCATTCACATCCCTTGATTTCCTCGCGCTTCAGTTTAGCTCCCTGTCGTTTTCTAGTGTTCCTGCTTTCCTGTCACCAGCCTGTAAAATTCATCTACATTCTTAACCTGCCACTCTACTGAAATATGGCTCCTGCTGAACAGCTGAAAACGAAACAATGAGCTGAAAGATGCCAGACTTTGCAGATTTGACTGATGTGACTGCTGATCTGCTCCATCCACCAATTGCTGGTATGGGGAGAAAATTATGCAATATTAACCGTGTGCGTAAATACGGGAGAGTTGTGTAACTGCATCTCAGTCTGTGTTTTGCATAAACAGATGTGTAAATGTGTAAAAGAAGATTTATCTTTAATGATTTATCTGCACATTCACAGATCTATGCAAACATTTCATAATCTGTATACACATGTACAAATAAATGCTACACAAATAAAGTTATCATTATTAAACATCATTATATACACACAGATTTTAAACACAAATCTCGCAAAGCACGATTTCCTTGGTTGTTTCACACATTTACAAATCTGATTACACACAGGGATTGAGATACAGTCACACAACTCTCCACACACAATTAATATTGTCACAACATCAGCCACATACTCGGGCTCCATATTCATATTTTTATAATTAGGTTTAATATGTAAACCTATAGCTGCTCCCAGTGTATTTTCATTTTTCAGTCCACCACTGTAAATTATAATTTACACTGTTTAACTCTGATCCCCCTCCCACACACATTAACACAGACAAATGGGATCACACCCAACTAATTACACTAAAAGCCCCTTCAGAAGAGCTGCACCTGTCCTGGTGACCTCTGACCCAGGCCAACCCCCCCGCTGCCCTCCGAGGGACCCGGTGCTCTGGTTACACACGAGCGTTGACACACACAAACATGTCGTCGGCGTACACACACAAACATGTGACAGCTGCCTTTTACAGAGGCAGCTTCCCTTCCAGTCATTAGAGGGATGGGAGAGGCCGTCTACCCATCGGCCTCTGTGCTCGAGGTCACGGGGGTCAAGCACAAATTAAGACCCACGCTCACTGGTTTAGTAGAGGAATGGGACACATCATGAATAGATAGTGTTATTTGTGTGTTTTGACTTGTAGACAGCATTTCTGCTTTTTTGTCTACACAATCAGCACAATCAAGTATTGTGCTGTGATGTGTTGTGGTGTGATGTCATTCACTGGTAGCTACTTAAATAAATATAAATAATAAATAAATATGGAAGTCCAATTTCATATGTAAACATGAATAACTCCTGAATATACCATTTAGAGAATCTACACAGATATTCTGAAGTAATAAATATCTTTTCATTCTATAGACATCTCAATATCATGTATCTTACGCACTGGCTTCATTTCACTGGTCTAAATTAAGACCGAGGGAGGGGAGAGTTCAGAGGCCCCGAGGTCCTAAAGGACTTCTAGTAATCTTGTGCCAACAAAGTATTATGTTGCGTACATCGATTCTGTTCACACAGTACTCAGTGTGAACAGAATTGATTTTCAGAAAATGTAGATTTTGTTGCCACTATGTAGAAACACTCTCTTTTGTTATTTAAGCAGTTTTTTAAATAGGAAAAGTGACATTAAAACTAGAACTTGTGCTGATTTTAATAAATAGTTTCTGAGCAGTTAGTAAAGAAAGTGGTGACGAAAAACATTCTGACCAGAAACCGCAGCTCCATACGTCAGAAGAAGAAACAGATATCCTCTCTTGAGCAAAGGTCATGACCTTCCATGCCTGGTAAAGTTGGCCGAACTCTGTAGAGCTGTTAGTCTCACAAAGCTTCTTCTAAATAAAAATCATACTACTGGTGAAGCCAAAGCGTAAAGGTCATAAATCCTGCCTCCTCTATGTTAATGCTTAGGACATGGGCCAAACTTAAAAGTCAAAGTCAACAAATCTTTCTCAAAGATGGTTTTTAGATAGTTCTTATCATTTGTAGATTTCACAGTTTTACAAATCCTGAAAATTGTGATCAACAATCTCCCCCAGATGTTGTAATGAGCTGGTCTTCAGATCATCCTTCATCTCAGTCGACTGAATGAACAGGTGACCACAACTACCAAAAATAAGCAAAGAAAAAGACAAAAATGAGTTCCAGCAATTGCCTGTCAGAGAAAAACAGTGTGCTCCATAAACGGCTGATACTAATGACTCAGTGAGACATGTGTGAGGGAGAAGAGGCTTGTGATGCCATCAGGTCTCACACTCGGCTGAGCTTTCACTTAGCTCCTCTCATTCCAGCTCTACATGGCCCACCAGCCATTTTACAAGCTTCGGTCCTCTCCTCGTCGAGCGCCCCTCACCCAGCTCTCCCTTCTCCCTCCTCAGATTTCCCCAAGGAGCAGGACAGAGGGAGAAAGGGGGGAGTGGAGGGAGGGAGGGCAGAATAGGAGCTGAGCTTGGGAGGGGATGACGATGCGATCTCATTTTTCCATGTCCTTCTCCAAGTTTCCATCCTCTCGTCAGATGCAGTACATGCTTCCTTGTTAAAACAATGTCCTTCTGCCTCTGTTCTTTTTGACACTTGCAGCAAACGTCTGTCTTCACTCACGAGGAAGCCGCGCACTCTGGGGTTATTTAGGGAATGTATGCGTTCAACTGATAAGAGAGTGTTATTTGTAAGTCGGCTAATCAAGACTTTATTTGTGATTTAATTAAACCAAGACAGAGACATATAGAGTTTTGTGTTACAGACAAGTGAGGGAGCAAATCACTGTTAACCACAACCACTGTAATTAGACACCTTCCCTGGGTCATGTTTTATTGTTGTAGCTCTCCTTTCCTTGTTTGGGCTCAGCGGAGAAGCCCTGCAAACACAGAATTACTCAGAGCTGTCTGGATCTAGAACTGAAAAGCTGAACTTGGATTGAGCAGTTTACAGTAGGAGGTGTTTTGCAAAGTTGGTCCTAGATTTGAGGAGAATTTGACGTGAAAATGTGGCAAATATAGTTGATAAATGTCACGTTTATTATTTTGAAGTAAGGTAAAGACACTTTTACTCCTGAATGAAGTTGGTGACTTTCTTTAAACTTCTCTAGGGGAAGAGAATGACAGATATTTAACACATCTGAGGGGGTTTAATTATGTGTCAAACCTCCTCACTGTGCTTAATGCATGAGCAATATATCAACATATACTGAAACCTTCTATAAAACGTTATCGATGTTCTATACTGCGTTAATCATTGATATTGTCTTCTTGCCCAGCACTAACCTCATCTTTGTTTTGATGGAGCATAACCACACACACACACACACACATTCACCGTTTTTTCCCATCAGACACCTGTTGGAAAACCCCACCCCTCTTGCTTAAGGACAACTCGGCTAATTTGGAAAAGTCCCATGCAGAACAACCACAATAGGCACCTGCTCGCTGTGGTCAGTGAACCTTATCTGGACCCTGGAGCTGGCTCTGCATGTACAGTAGACGGCAAACACGTCCAACTATGGCTCTGAGACATATAAACCCATCTCTAAAGCCATCTGGAAGAGATGATATCCTTATTTCTTCACACTGCATGTGTGTGTTTGTGGATATTCATGCACATAGGTGTGACTTGGGGGTAAAAGTAATGTGCTGACAGTACACACATCCTGTATCTGCCCTCAGCGACCAGCAGCTGTCTCTCACAAGGCTAAATATACTGTGTGCGGCTGCTATGCCACACATTTCCAGCGTGAGCTAGCCCCTGATCAAGTTACACTGTATTTTTTAAATAAGATAACATAGACGGGGGTTCATGTGTCAGAGGCCCCTCAGTGCTGTGGAAGGTGAGGAGGTTAGTTCTCCTCTGTGGGGGAGAAAGGCCAATTTTCTTTATGGATCATGTATTTTTTATTTTCTATGTTGGAAAGGAGGAGGTTGAGGGTTTGTAGGAGTAACTACAGTGTCGTGTAAAGGCCGATTCATGCTTCTGCATGGACCCTACGCAGAGTACCTCCCAAAAAATGTGACTAGGTGTCGAGGTGATGCAAACTACAAGAGTTGTGATTGGTCCGCTTGGAAGCATCACATTTCCAGCAGACCCGCTGTCATTTTTGAGTTGAGTTGCAGGAATGAACATGGACGATGTCTTTCTTTACTCCATTGCAGTTCTTCAAGAAAAAGTTATTGCTCTTCAACGTCTATCTTCAACATTTCTAAAACCGTTCCGTTACTGCCTAAATAAAGGAAGTCGTCTCCCTCATTCATTTTAGAAATTCACATAAATAACTTTGTACACTGCATCAGGGCTGTGTCGCCGTATCATATCACATCTGCCATTTAGAGAGATGCATTGGTGTTTTGACAGTTCAGGGAATTGTGGAGATGGTCTCATATTACACGCACATTCATGTACACGCACACAGAACCTGAACTGTAACTGAATGTCAAGTTTTCCATGTAAGGAACCACTGTCCCTAAAATCCTAATGGGTAAATTAAAGGGCGTAAATCCGATTTTCAACAGGTTACATATGCTTGTAATTGCTGTTGAAATATGTTTATGGACATATGCATCTCAATGAGGTTATACAACACGACTGGCTGTACTGATACTGGTTTGAAATGCAGAAACTGTTTGTTTTACTGGATTAAAGAACTCCTGGATACGCTGATCTTACTCAAGTTGGTTTAAGGCGTATAAAACAAAGTCCAAACCATAACTAATGAGAATCTTTTTTTTTCTTGCTTCTATTCTCTTTCCCCTACAGACTGATCTTTTTCCATCATAATATATTAACCAGTATCTCACCCCTGAGGATTCGACACTCATGCTGAGAACTATGAATAGCCCACGCCTTAATGCACAGCTCATGTGGAGTAGAGCAATGTGTTCACTTGGCTAAACATTATTATTTCATGCTTCCCCTCCCTGTGCTTTTTTAGCATATTCTTATAGTGAGAAGTAAAGCACTGGTCATGTGATCACATGGGCTGTATTCAAACCGAAGGAGATTTGCACAGCCCAACACATTAGCTGTGTTTTGGAAACTTTCTTTCGGAGGAGTGATTGACTAATTGATTGTTTTTGTGTTCTCAGGGTAAAGGAATGGGTCGACCAGATGCAAAATGATTTGATCATGTTAACAGACACATCCAGTGGCCTGCAGGACCTCATACAGGTAAACACCACCTTATACACACAAACTGAGTTGTTTGGAATTTAAATCCCTCACTTGTGGAATTGTACTGAAGAGCCTTTAAATGTCATTTTAAATTAAACCTGTTTTCACAGATTCATTATCGAGCTTTGCTTTTGTTGACTTCTCTCACGGATATTATTGCTCCCTGCTTGACCTCGGTTGTCACAATGCATCACCAAGCTACAGTATATATATATATATATATATATATATATATATAAAAAAAAAATATATATATATATATATATAGCTTCTTATTAGACTTAATGGTGTATCATTTCACTCTGACAACCCTATATACGATCAGATGAGATCAACATCACCCACAGTCTCCTGCACTCACTCTTGAGCTCACGTGCAGGAGGAGAAGATGACTTTTTGTTTGGCATTAATTGACATAATGCATCTGGAGCTCTGTGCTCGAGAATCAGTCGGTCAGCCTTATAGTTAAATCATTACAAAACATTTTTTTTTTCGATGTGGTGACGTGACTCATCACCACATTTGAGAAATATGCATAACTGTCACAAATTTGTGTCACCAAATCCGCTTAAACAGTATTTTCACACAACCTGATCCCTTATTCTTCTTCAAATATTGTTAATAGAAAACACATTTTTGACATTTTTTGTATTATGCACACAACATCTACATTTTGTCAATACCTTCAGTACTTTTAGTCCAAACATACAGAGTAGATAGAAAATGAATGAAAATAATTCTGCAGACTTCATTGCAACACATCAAAAAAGTAGTAGTATTACCCTTTACTATTTCTCCTCTACTAAAACGAAATCCATCAGACGCCTGGAGGATGAGGACACATGCATGCGCCTCAGTTGTGTTGTTTGAATGTCGGACAACAGAATCCCTCCAGGCTGCTAAATAATTGGCTGTTTGGCATTTGTGTGTGTTCTTTTTTTTTTTAGATATCTTTTGCAAGAACATATTCTGTCGCACAGTGAGTGGTCCTCTTGCGTAACCTGACAGTGCAATTCAATCAGTGCACATGTAGCTTCCCGCTTTAATCAGTGTGATGTGGTCGGTAAGATCCAGTGAAGAGTTTCCAGATACAGTAAATTTTCACACTCTAAGGGGCAAACTAAAAGATTGATGACAACTTGTCACGTCCGTACATCGCATTCGTATGCAATGACCTCATCTTCCTATACTGTGATCTTACGTAACTCGAGAGCTGATGTTTCATCCTGATAAGGAGATGTGTAGGGAAAGTGATAAAACACCCCTAAAGCCATAAAAGATTTTATCTGTGTTAAAGGTGCTAAATTTAACTTTTTTGATATTGCTACAAAGCCAATGTTAGCATTAATACCTTCCTGTCTCTCTTGTAGAGCTGGCCTTTTCAGTTTCCACAAGTAACGCAATACCCCTACTCTGCTACCTTACATCTTTCTATCACTTACCATCTTCATGTGCCTGAATGACTTCAACATAAAATGCAGGATCATCCGGCAAAATGTTATTCAAGCTCTTATTTTGTTGATTTATGGTCATAAATCTATTACAGCTGACCTTCCTGAGTTGTATTTCATTCAGCCCACTATGTATCTGTTGATGTATATATGTAGGTATGCTAACTGCTAACTAAGATTAGGAACATATGCAAACGTTCAGTTTCATTTCTGCTTAACTCTGACCCACGTTTTTTCCTTTGTGATTGTCTCAGATATTTAAAACACACAAAGCTCACTTCAGCGTGGAATCGAACAATCCAGGGGAACTGGTGTCGACGGCTGCTGCGAACATAGAGAAGCTGCTGGCGACCCGCTCCCAAGCCCTAAAGGTCAGTGTGATCTCCTTACACATAATAATTCTGTGGCTAGAGACTTGACCCCTAAGTGCTGTCGATTTCTGTATTTTGAGATGGGACATGTGGTCCAGTGTGTGTCTCCCTGTAGACAGAGCCCATGGAGACGCACAGAAAGAATCTGCTTCTACTCATTTAACCTCAGAAGCAACACTGGAACATAGCCACTGCTTTAGGCCGTGCACTGATCCAACACAAGCAGACATCCTCCAGCCAGATGACTTAATTCAAAGTTACCAGTCTAAGGCGTGTTTGTGCTGTATCACTTTTTGTCACATAACGTTTAGAAGCCATGCTAGCATTATATACGTAGCTCCAAGGGATTTTGGTCCAGAAGTTCATGGTTCCCAGGGGATGAATCCTACTAACTTGGTAAACCTCAGAATTATATCTTTGTACAAATCTCAATTCTGTCAGGTTCAAAATATAATTTATCTTTTTATCAAATAATAACTTAACTGATAACATCCTCTTAAGCTTAATTTGTGTTTAGTGTGAATTAACCAATGTAAACATGCTCACTCACTAATCTATGATGAAGATGTTCACCATTACCTGCTTGGATATCAGCTTAGTTACTCTTAAGAATGTTTGGATGCTTTTAGCAGTCTAAGCCTCACAAAGCTCATTGTGTGTCTATAGACTCCAAACAATGATAGAAACAATAATAATAACTGAATTTGTCTCGAACCTTTAATACAATAAAATGCAATCCAAATCATCAAATTACAAAGGTCAACAAATTAATCAAGCCATATAACCTTTAACTGTAACTTGATTTACAATCAACAGTTTCCCCTTCTCGATCAATCTGCCTCAGAGAGCCAGATATACCAAAATTAAGGGCTGACAAACTGTTGCCATAGTTACCCTCTCATTGATTACCCCATCAGTCCAACCAAGCGTTTAGTTTTTCCTTACATCATAATAACTGCCCGGGGATGAGGGGACAATTAGGTCTGGTGTTGTTGCGTTGAACCGTGGGAGAGGAGCACAACTGCTCAGTGAATTTGACGGCAGCCGAATGGAGATGTTACACCACAGGCTCTGCTCTTAATCAACACCATCTGCTGTTTATTTCACCTGTGCGAGTTAACAGCACTTTGCCGAACACCATATGCTCATGTTCTTTGTTTTCAAAAAGTGTATTTCCCCGTCATCGCATGGGCGTCGCAGAGGTGACGTCCCAGTGTGGTGCGGTACGCACTGTAAATGGCGTTCTGCGTAATGAAGTGGAACTGAGCCAGCTTTATGGTAATCGATTCATGCGAGTTACCATTAATAGTCGCAGGGTGCACTTAGCTGGATCGTGAACTCAAATGGGAAGGGGGGGGGGAAGGACGACTGAGGCATCCGTTATGTTCTTGACCCGACCAACCCTCATCTCGTAGTATTTCTTCCTCCTCTGTTTCCTATCATGCTTATCTTTCTCCTCTGTGTTTTATCTCTGTTTACCCCTCTGTTCCATTTGGAGTGGCCTGATGAGTATGAGAGGAAAAATGACGAGTGGAATAGGGAGGGAGAGTGGTGGGAAGTCCACGAGTGCATTAAGCCACACCTCCCATGAGGAAGCAAACAAAAGACCAGGTGGCCTATCGCAGTTCTCCTATCTGCTGGGATCTCGGCCTCTTAGTGCACAATTCAACAGGCAGCTCGGTGCTGTTTTCACACTGCAGTGCTTCGACATTTCAGCCGTTTGGGCTGAGTCACTGCGTCAGTAGAAAATAACAAAGACACAAAAGATGCAGAAAGAAAAAGATACGTTTGCACCATATTCTAGTGATTAGCTTATTTCCATCCATTATCTATAACGCTTCTGGGGGAGCTTGAGCCAATCCCAGCTGACAGTGGGTGAGAGGTGGGATCCACCCTGAAGAAGAAAACTCTCATTTATTGAGAATTATTTGATGCATACTTTGACTTTGTAGTTGGTCCATGTCCCATCCACTAACATGGATGAATTGGGACTTATGACCTCTACTGCAGCTGGCCACCAGGGGGAGAACCAAGTTAGTTTCCACTTAACCCTGTGGTTTCCATAGTTACCCATGTTCCCTGTGTCTTTGCTGTAGTGTGATGAATTGTCCTACATTTCACAGAAAGCATTGTGACATCTACTATTTCAATGAGGAGAGACTTGGTTTTTACTTTACAATATTTATTTTGTAAACACACAAGATATGAATGTTTACGGTCTGTGGCATTTAGACCCCTGTGAGATGTCAGGGTTAGAAGGGGGCGGAGCAGGACATCGAACAGGAACACCCCCCCGGGGTCTAGACACTGGTGGTGGTTCATCAGTCAAGCGATAGTTTTGGATGGCCAATGTCCGTGAGAATTGTCCTATTGGACTTCGCCAATTGTGACATCCTCTGCCCTTAACCCTCACAAGAGTAAGGAAAAACTACAAAACCTTCTTAAAGGAAAAACGTAGAAACCTCAGGAAGAGCCGCATGCGAGGGATCCCTCTTCCAGGACGGACAGAAGTGCAATGGATGCCACGAGTACTAGGTATATTGTCGGCAGGTTGTTGCCTTTTTAGTCCGCGATCAGCTCCCACCGTGATCGGGTGCCGCCGTAATCACGATCCGCTGACAGTCTTGGGATCCGTCATCAAGGTCCATGATCTCTGCCAGCATGATGTGAGATTAGGCATGTAGTCGGTTGAGGTCGATGAATATCCTACTGGGGACTGGAGGAGATTGGGGTGGAGGAGGGGTTATGCGCGTCGCTGAAGGACGCCTGACTGCGGAAGAGAACAGAAGGGATTTTTAAAGTTTGCCAGGTGCTGAATGATTGGCTGAAAAGCCCGCGCCAGACTTGATTGGGCATTTAGAAACGCCCACGATCAGCTGAACACTTTGCAGGTTAGGTGCTCCGTAGATCAGCTGACCGTGTGCAGCTTAAGTCTTCCTCACTGAACTTGCGCGAGCTTCATTTCAATGAGAGACTTGGTTTTTTACTTTACAATATTTATTTTGTAAACACACAAGATATGAATGTTTACGGTCTGTGGCATTTAGACCCCTGTGAGATGTCAGGGTTACAAGGGGGCGGAGCAGGACATCGAACAGGAACACCCCCAAAAGAATAAGACGAAGAGGGTAGATCAGGGGAGTGAGATAATGATGAGTCTTACCTCGTGTTGTAGTATTCTGGGAAGTAATACATGCTTTGGTAAACGGACAATCATAACATTTATCTAATAGAAATATAGAGATGACTGGTAGAGTGCACCTGCAACCCGAGTGATAATTATATGAGATGAAGGTCTGGAGACCGACGTCAAAGATCATGTGCACAGGTATATTATGGGATCTAAAATGGCGAACGTAACTAAAGGTTATCAGACAAAAGGGTTAGGTCCAAGGCTAGATTATAAAATGCTAACAGAATTATATCTCAGTAGAGTAACTGAAACCGGAATTTAGGTTGCTTGTTACGAAAAGAAAGGTCCGCTGGACCGGAAGTGAATGTCGTGGTGAGTGCAGGGTCTAAATGTGGAACTTAATAAACGGTCAGCAAGGACCAAACTTAAATAAAAGGTCGTTTGACCAAAATGAAATTAAGATCCAAGAACAAATGAAATAAAATATCAACAGAAATGCAAATCGGCACGACCACCGTAACAGAAATTAAAACGGCTCGGCACACCGTCAACAGAAATTAAAACGGCTCGGCACACCGTCAACAGAAATTAAATTGCATGGCAAACTTAAATGAGGGTCCGCTGGACCGAGTTAAAGCCATGGTGAGTGCAAGATGTAGAACTTAATAAACGGTCAGCAAGGACCAAACTTAAATAAAAGGTCGTTTGACCAAAATGAAATTAAGGTCCAAGACCAAATGAAATAAAATATTAACAGAAATAAAAATCGGCACAACCACCGTAACAGAAATTAAAACGGCTCGGCACACCGTCAACAGAAATTAAAACGGCTCGGCACACCGTCAACGGAAATTAAAGGGCATGGCGAACTTCTATTAAGGTCACCTGACTGGTTCAAGCCATGGTGAGTGCAAGATGTAGAACTTAATAAACGGTCAGCAAGGACCAAACTTAAATAAAAGGTCGTTTGACCAAAATGAAATTAAGGTCCAAGACCAAATGAAATAAAATATCAACAGAAATGAAAATCGGCACGACCACCGTAACAGAAATTAAAACGGCTCGGCACACCGTCAACAGAAATTAAAACGGCTCGGCACACCGTCAACGGAAATTAAAGGGCATGGCGAACTTCTATTAAGGTCACCTGACCGGTTCAAGCCATGGTGAGTGCAAAATGTAAACTTAAAAAACGGTTGCGAGGACCAACATAAATAAAAAGGTCATATGACCAAAGAAAATAAGGTCCAAGACCAACTGAAATTAAATGTCAACAAAAATGCAAAACGGCACGACCACCGTAACAGAAATTAAGTCAAATGACAAACTGAAAATAAGGTCCTTTTCTTGCTTGCGCTGGACCGAAAGTAAAATACAGGGTGCACATACGCCGCTCGCACGTATGGGGTCCTTCCGACCGGATGTAGTGCAAATGTATGTGAAGAGCAAGTGCCCAGGTGTGTGTTTAATGAGAACTTAACTGTATAACTAGCATGACTCAAGAGTGAGCAGCTAATACGGAACCACCACCAGTTATATGCAGGATTTACTGACATCGGGTTTTTCAAACTTTTGATTCGAAGGAGTGTGTATATGAGAGGATAGATATAGGAAATGAAGGCAGAAAGATAATCTTCCCAATTGTTGTAGTGAACCGAGGGAAATACCTTGTTAGGTGGAGAAGTAGCAGTTCCTATCATGAATGCATGCGCTGAATGGAGTGCAGGCAGCGTTTGCTTTAATTAAACTTGTTTATGCTGGTGAAGACCATGTTTTGTTTTAGAGGGGAGGTTTCAGCAATGAGGAAAACGGGACAAAGGGAGAAGGCCGGGGCTTGCAGCCATTGTCCGTAAAAATCCCCCAAAAACTCACGAATGGAGTGCATTTGTGAATAACTGCATATAATCAGAAGGATGCACTGCTTTAAATATGTGTGTATATATATAATATATATATATATTTTTTTTTTTATTTATTTATTTATTTTAGTTTATTTTATTTATTTATTTTATTATTTTATTTTTTAAATTTTATTTATTTAATTTTTTTTTTTTTTTTTTTTTTTATTTTTTTTTTATTATTATTATTATTTATTTTTTTATTTTTATTATTATTATTATTATTTTTTTTTAAATATTTATTTAATTATTTATATATTTATTTATATAAAGAAGTGACGTCGCTAGCGATCGTGAAAATGGGGCAGACGCAGGTTGGATCGGCACCTTTGCGTGAGATTCCGAGTCCCATAGATGGATTTTTTTTTTTTTTTTTAAATGGCTTCATTAGGGATGATGTGCATCGCGAAGTGCTGAGGAAAGCAGCTGCTGCTTTGTGACGTATTAGCAGCAAGGGAGGATTTTGTGATGTCACAAATATGCTGTACGATTTTATTTATTTAAATTCGGGCTGCGGGACGTCGAGTGATGAAGCGGTTAGTTGGAGAGTGATGCACCTGACTCCGGGGAACTATCAGGGGGGATTATCCACGGATGAACCGCAGGACCTCTCAGGAACACGCTTCTGGCAGTTTAAATTAAGTCACCTGTTGCACTGGCACCTTAGTCAGATCACGACGTGCCTATTATCTCGCCACTGGAGATAGTTTGTATTTTAATGCGTACGTAAACGCGTTCATATATTATTTATTTTATTTTATTTATATATATATTTTATTTTTTATTTTTATGTGAAACGATGAGTTGAACTATTTACATATGAAGAATGTGATTTCATTTGTTTATAATAATATATATATTATCTATATATCTATTTGTTTTTTAAAATCATTGTAGCAGACCATTTAAGTGAAATACCAGGGACACAGCAAATGTGTAGTTGGTTTGTAGCTAGCAGGTATATGTGTCCTCCTCCACTCTGCTCTCATTTGAACTAATAAGCACTCATCACTAGTTATCAAGAACTTAATGTTATTGAATTCGCTCCAGAGTTTGAGTCGCATTACCGTCATGAAAAGACTCAACATTTTGTGCTCAGTATACCACCAAACAAATGAGCTGAGCAGCATGGATTCATGCGTTTACCCATTAAACAGCAGTTATATCTGCTTAGGAAGCAGAGCACCTTGACCTGCGAGCTTACTCATTTATTTGCTTTGTCGCCACGTCAGTCTAATTAGCCAGTTCAGGTGTGTATTGCATGCTTACACGGCGCGTTTTTATGATTCTGAAAAATACTCCCGTGTCTCAGATTAGATCGCTGAATACGCCGATGCGTCGGGTTGTTGACTCTCCCGACGAACAGATTGTGTTGTGGTTTAATGTGCTGAAGCACGAGGAACAGCTGATCTACGACTCTGGACGCGGGACGCGCTGCTGAGTGCGCCGGTGCTGCGGCGTGCGAGGGTTTTAGAAGAGTGTCGATGTTCTGCGCACTGAGGACCGGGGACTGCAGAGTGGTCCGCATGATATTATCTAAAGCTAAAGTGGTTGCAGGAGTGTTTAAAAGGACGATGTATACTTATCTTCGGGAGGGGGCTTTAGAAGAGGTCGCTTGTTGAACTTTTGCGACCGCGAACAGGTGCGGCGGAGGACCCGCGGGGGACCGGCGGGGACCCGCTGGATCGTGCTCCGAGCTGCGATCCGGCTGAATCAATGGACGGTTTACTTGAACCGCTGGGTCACGGAGCCGAGAAGGAGACCGGACCTGGAGCCGCGTGATGTTGAAGCTGAGCGATGAGGAAGTCGGCCTCCCCGTGGACTCGTCAGGTTCGCTCGGCGGAAGCTCCTGCACCGACGATCCGTAGATTTAAACGAATCTTTGAATGCTGGGTCCGAACCTCTTGGTAAATAATCATTGTCGGGATCCGACGTTGAAATGTTATTGAGCTAGATGAGCAACGGCTTGCGTTATGCTCGTCGCTGAAGGACGCCTGACTGCGGAAGAGAACAGAAGGGATTTTTTAAGTTTGCCAGGTGCTGAATGATTGGCTGAAAAGCCCGCGCCAGACTTGATTGGGCATTTAGAAACGCCCACGATCAGCTGAACACTTTGCAGGTTAGGTGCTCCGTAGATCAGCTGACCGTGTGCAGCTTAAGTCTTCCTCACTGAACTTGCGCGAGCTTCATTTCACATGAATGCAGGGAGTAAAAAGCTTTTCCAGTGTTTCCAGCCTTTCAAACCATCAATATCTGACTAGTCTCCATTGATTGCTGATTGATCTTCATACGATGCATCACAACAAACTAAATATTTAAGGGTTTATTGAGTGTAAGTTGGATGAATGGTGTCATTTCTCTTTCTCTGTTTCTGGGCCAACTTCTCTCCTCTGGCTGTGCTTCCAGACTGTTTATTTGTTTGTGTGCGTTTGTGTGCGTTTGTGTGTGTGTGTGTGTGTGTGTGTGTGTGTGTGTGTGTGTGTGTGTGTGTGTGTGTGTGTGTGTGTGTGTGTGTGTGTGTGTGTGTGTGTGTGTGTGTGTTTTCCCGCACTTGTCAGTGAACACAATCCCATTAGAATGATGGCTGCTGTCATTAACTTAATCAGGGGCCGGCTTGGATTTGCTGTCTGTCAATCTGACATCTGCCCGTCCTGTCGCCTCAATTCAATCGCAGCGTCTTGACGCCGGTGCTCCCTGGACGTGCAATCTCTCACATGTTGGCAGCTGTGGCTACTCAGAGAGGAAGAGAGAGTTTCCATCACGGCAAACGCTTTATGGCACAGATCAGTTGTATGTCAGGCTCATAGTGGGAATAACTCTGCAGAAAACAAGAAGCACACTTCCCGAGACGATCCCAAAGCTGCTTAATGTAACGTGTGGTGGAATTCAAAATATCACATAGCGACGCTTTCACCATATTTAGATTTATTTATGAAACTTAGATCAATACTTTTCCTCTACACTATCGTATACATAATCTAAGAAATCTTACTTTCCAGGAAAGCAACACATATAGTTTGCCAACTAAGACAGTGACTATGCTCTTAATGGGAAGGTGAAAATATATTCAATTTACTTCAATGAAATGTAACACCTTATGTTGATATTACAGCTAAAAGCAAAAGTGTCCGCCTGTGCCCCTGAAAATAGAAGTTTATACATGCCGATGCTTTGAATTTGAAAGGATTTGCATCGTGCTTGTGCATCTACAGAGGATTCCTCTCGGTTTGGAACAGTTCCACACAACGCTGAACAGATCCGCTCCAACACAAATGATTAATGGTGTCATTTGGCTTCATTTCTCAGTGAACAGCGCTGTACAGATTCACCCAAATTATTATTGATTCCCAAATCTATTTGTCCTCATTTTTCTGTTTCTATGTTGTTACTTTTTATGTAACTTTTTATGAGGCTTTTCTGCTGCTTTAAGATCTTATTTTGTTTGTTGGCAGCGTTCCTCCTCTCTCCTCTCGCTGTATCTCCCTCTGCTCCACACTGCTCAAATTCTGACACACGGTTGTGTTGTCAAATAAAAAAACGTCTTTGTCTGGTTCACACACAGACCTTCACAGTACCTGCTGTCCTTCTGAATAGACTTTACCGTGGAGGTGTCAGGGTTAAACTCTGTTTGGATCATCACACTCGTCTGTTTCCACCGTTTCAAGTTAATGTTCACAAAGCTCTGCTGCTCTGGCTGGGAAGAGATTACTTTACTTCTCTAACCACTCAAGGGCGATCAAAAGACTTTGTCTCTTTTATGTCGCGCCACGGGCGGCACGGTGGAGCAGCGCTCTGCACCGTCCCCTCACAGCGAGTGGTCTTCTGGGTTCAAACCTCCCGGGCGGGGAGGGCCTTTACCGTTTTGCCTCCGGGTGCTCCAGCTTTTTTTTCACAGTGCAGATACATACATGCAGGTTAATTGGCGTCTCTAAATGGCCCGTAGGTGTGAGGGTGCAGGGTTGTGTGTGTTTTATATGCAGGGTAGTGCTGATGGTCGGATGTTGCACCACAATATTCGTAATTTGGTTAATATATATTTTTTTGTTTGTCAGGGGGTATATTGCTGGGTGTAAAACCACATGTGCCAGACTGAGAATTATCTCCCACTTCACTTTGATACTTTGAAGATTAATCAGTTTCCTGAGGCGGCTGCTGTTGTGGATTAGTTTCACTGTGGATTCAAGCTCTGGAGATTACAGCTGCTGAATCTTTACAGACACTCCACTTGTGGCTCTGAATGCACATGAAGACGCGAGCGCAATCACCGTTCTCTAAGTTCCTCCTCTTGTTCTTCACTGCTGTCACATATGGTGTTTTGTACTCTCTCCTCCAACCCTGTCCCTCCATCCGTTCTGCTCCTAACTCCCTCCTAACTTCCTTTCCCATAACTCTACTCTGATTCTCTGTCACTCCTCATTCCCATTTTCCCATTGTTGCTTTGCCCCGTGTTCCTCCTTCCTTCTATTATGTCTCATCGTGTTTCTTCCCCTTTATAGATGCGCGTGTGTGTCCGTGTGTGTGTGTATGTTTGAATATGGATGATAAATTCTTCTGAAAGTGACGAAATGTTTCGTGTTAGAATTTGATCTCCTCGTTCTCCCTCCTCGGGATATTCAGTCCATTAAAGATGCAGAGAGTGTTTTGAAAAACAACAGTGTTTCATCACATCTTGTTTAGCATAAGCAGCCAGATGTGAGCACATGAGAGCATATAACAAAAAATACTAACAGTGATAATGGAAAAATCATTTTATTACATTACAACTCGCTAATCGCTCAGACAGGAGTCTCAGTGTCGGCTCAAATATGAATTAGATGAAGAATAAGACCCTATTTGCTTTTGGAATGATAGTTTAGAAGAGGGGTGAAAGAGTCGGCTGCAGCCCGATGTTGTTAAAGCAACGAGGATTTAGTGAGAATAACTTTACCCCTGATTTGGGCTTTCGATTTGCATCAAATATGTTTCTCCCACTAGGAGAAATACTACCACAGCACAAACATGACCACGGTGATATGTTTAGATTGAGTCTGGTTTAGACTTTCCCTCAAATGCCCATTCCAATTAAATATCCATAACTCAGCTTAGAGTTTATCTAAATATCGTCAGAACCTGCCTGAGAATCGTCCTGTTTTTTAAGTTTTCCTCCGAAAGAAACATCAATCATTTCAGTGATTGCTCATCCTCGGATGAGTTGTGTGCAAGAACTGAAAATAGAGTTATTTTGGCATTTTGTAACATCTAGATAATGTATACAGTTACATATGTTATAACATAGTCAATGGACTGTATTATATCGAACACTCAATGCACTTAACAGTACAAGTTGTCTGTACTTCAAAATGTCAGATGATAAAAATGTCTCAAAAGTTCTTAAATGATCTTAAAAACATTACTACTCAAGAAAAATACATTTTTCTCTGTGATTTATTTGACTCAGGTTATCAGAGATAAACAAAGTGACAGCAGGAGGAGGACGCTGCTCCCCTGCATCGTCTCCCTCCTCGGTTTCTGTCTCCTTGTGTCTGTGACTCAGCGCCTCCTCCACTGTACCATGATGCTCCAGTCGTCTCCATCGTCGTTATCCGTGCACGCGTGTTGTGTAACAGCAGCTGTGACCTGTTGATTAACTGGGAACTCGCACATCAGAACAGACTGTCCACACACGGTCCATTCTGTTAATCACATTGACCCCTAGCGTCTCTTTTTTTAAACCTCCCATGACAGCGCGGCGGATCGCCTCTCCCATGATATCCAGGCTTCCCTTGACTCTGCTCTCATCAATTATTGAGCTGCTCCTCTTAACCAATACTCTTTGATGGAGCCTGTGGTAGACAGGTCATTTCTCTTCCTACAGTGACACAGGCACATATCTCATATATGTTCATTTATCATACACGGGGGGGGGGGGGGGGGGGATGTGTGGAAGTTGGAATTTCCCAGCCGTTTCCACAGAAAATGACTGACAGAGCCAGAATACACTGCAAAGCTTTCACCTAACCGAGTCATTTTAAAGACAAATTAAAGGTTTAAAGCTTACTTGTCTTAAAAGTGGTGCACTTAGGTCGAGGTAATTGCACTTACTGGTTACCACAACAAACCAAATGGTTTAACAAGCAGGTAAAAGTAACAGGTCTACACTTTACTCGCTGCCAGAGCCTAACAGGCGCCTTTTTCATCAACATCCATGAATTGTTCTTTGAGAAATTGTTGTTAGATCTGCCACTTTGTCAGTTCTTCCCCAGGAGTTAATAGGTTCTTTCCATTTGCTGCATATAGAAATGAAAGAATCGAGTCTGGGTTAAAATATAATCTCAATGACAGACTCACTCGAGACGACACAAAACCACTGCACCAGCAGCGACACATCCTTTTTTATGTCCTTTTGACATTTACAATCCTCGATCTTCACTTCTGACATTAAAAAGCCACACAGATAGATCACACCAGCTCAGGATGACCTGGGACCAAAGCAGGACGAGTGACATGCTGGGACAAAGGGGGGGTTACTCTGTGTCAGCGCCCTGAAGGAAGTCCGTCTGCTGCTTTGTACCAAACGCTGCGCCCTGCCCGAGACCTCCCCCCCGAGTCAGAGGAGACCGCACTGACCTAAAAAGAGGGTTGTGTGATTACATTCACAGAGAGTAAGAGAATAAGAAGAACAATAAAGGGAAATAAAAGAGAACGAGGATCTTTCAAAGAGACCACCCACCCAGGAGAGAAAGGAAGGGATTGTAAATTGACAAGATTGTATTGATACCAATGCCATTAGTGACTCTGATGGTTTGTCTGATTCTTTTATTGATTCCCTTAAACGGTTTATAATCCATTTTCCGTGCATCGGGGGGGAGAAGTAGGCTTACATGGATTTTCAGCATCACGACCACAGGGTAGAAAAAAAAGCTGTGCATGTGTGCATGTGGATTCCCCACAGGTTGAGAAGTTACTGGTGTTGGCGGGTGGTGCGTCGTTGGCCCAACGTGCATGCAGTGACTCAGGCTCGGGGGGGGGGGGCCCAGGTGTAAGATGCTTCCGCTTGTTGCTGATTTCTCGAACCTGACTTTAAAATGACATTTTACCTACAGAGAAGAAGCCCTCACACCTTGGACTGATTCTTTAAGTCAGCCTTGACTCCCTCAGCTGTGTATATGCAGACGGACCTTTTGGTTTCACCGGGTACAACTGTCAGGAAAACATTAATAAAGGGACCTGATGAGCTCGGAGGTGTTTGATTCGAATGCTTGGAGACCAGGTTCTTGATTCCCATCCCCGGTTTAAGGGGAAGAGACGAGACAGGTCTGTAGAACGGACAGCTGAGGACTGAGCTATTTGAATATTGATTTGTGAGGGTTATTTCAGGCCTGGGATAGCATGAGCACTCTGGCAGCGGATCCAAAAGGCTTTGGCGGCCCACCAGAGTCTGAGCCACAATTGATCGTCATTTTTTTTCAAGGAAAATAAAAACAACAGTTGCTTTGCAAACATGGCCTCTCTTGTAGATTTGAATTGCACTCGGCATGCGTCTCTATCGATAGAAACCAAATTTTCATAATTATGAGTGGGCTGTTGGCATCGGCGCAGAGAGGCAGCTTCGAGTCGGGTCTGGGTTGCCGACGAGGAAGAGACGGGAATGGGAAGATAATGAACCAAATGTTTCGGGTCCCTCGTGGTGCCATCACACGGGAGCTTTCTCGCTCTCCTCAGCGCATGGACCAACGGATGCGGCGTGTTACCATGGCACCCTGGTCGCTAAGCAACGTAGGCATCACAAACAGATTCCTCGCTCCCGTAATGAATCACGTCCCTGTCACGGCTCTCTGTGTGTCGGCCTGGTGCAAAATGAGAAAAAAAAAACTTTCATTCAAGCACCATCATCCACCTCGTGTTTGACACCGGATCGGGGCGTTCGTTTTTCATTACGCTGTCGAAAAAGGACGAGAGCACTTGAGTGGAGCTCGTTAGGGCGTCGTGTTATGTGGTGGTGCGTAATTACAGAGGAGTCACTGATCTCTAGTGTCTGGAAGTGTGTTATTAAACCGACACTGGATGACATGCTGTGAGTCATTAGACACTGCTGTTAAAGCCCTAATCACAGAGCAGACACACACACACACACACACACACACGCTCAAACGCTCACTAGCCTCCTCGCTCACACATTCTTTATTAAGTTGTATAATACAAACGAAAAACAGTCTCTCCTCTTATGCTCAAACATCACAAGCACCAATTACTTTTATTCAATTTCATTTATTTGTCTGAATAAACTGAATAAAGCTTGTTTATGTGGTCACGGTCACTTCACGCATTCGTGTCCCTTCCAGGAGCGTCTCTCGCCGAAGTGCTGCTGAAACGCATCGTCTGAAAATTGCTGAACACACAACATAAATCTTCTGCTCGTGTCACATCTCCAGGAGTTATTATCGGCAGCTAGCTTATGCTGATGGTTTCCCGGGCTCAGTGGGAACTATTATCTATACTGTTCGTGGTCTCGAGACAGTAAATTATGACCTGCTTCTGTCTGACACTCAATTTGCAAAGTAAAGTTTGAAAATTGAGTGCTGTTGCTATGGTAACTGATAATTAATAATGGGAGAAATAAATGGTAAATATACAAATACACACATATTGTTTGGTTGAAACCCCAAAAGTGCGCGTTTCATCTTCATTGCAAGTCTTGAGTTGTTGTCTTTGCTTGTCATTTGTGTGTGTGTGTGTGTATGTGTTTGAATGTGTGTATGTGTGTCTCATGCTGCCCAATCAATTGATTGTTCAGTAAAATATCAGAAAGCAGTGGAAAGTGTTCACCTAATTTTAAGTTATTCAGTGTAATATGATGTAAAACAACGATAAGCAGGGATTTTCTACATTTGCATTTTCTTGACTTCTTGACGGATGATGAGACACTGTTAGCTTTATATTGGACCATGGACTCATTATTAATAGTGTAACTGACGATTAAGAACCACTTACAGCAAAGTGGCTTAACGCCAAATCTGTACTTTTCTCCAGGATCGTATCTATATGACATGTCCAGACTCTTCTCTGTTTAAATCTTAGATCCAGGATCATACTTCACAGGTCTCGAGCCAAAGTGGCTGCAGGCCTGCTCCACATTTCCAGGCCAGAAACGCATCATCAAACATATTTTAAATAAAACAGGAACATTAGCCACACTTCGCAGAGAGGGATTCGCAGCACAGAAGCTGAGAACAGACAGTTTGGCACATTATAATTTTTAACTACACCACTACAACTTTTACGCAAACAAAATGGAAAGGAATTCTTTATTGTGATATTTTAGGTTGTGCAAACACACATTTGAACAAAAAAACATGAATATTTGATGGATATGATGCCGCGGGAAATGTTGAATCTGTGAGATATAGTGTGTGTGTGTGTGTGTGTGTGTGTGTGTGTGTGTGTGTGTGTGTGTGTGTGTGTGTGTGTGTGTGTGTGTGTGTGTGTGTGTGTGTGTGTGTGTGTATTTTGGTCACTGATGATTTATCACCACTTCTTGGTGTGTTTGTGTGTCTGTGTGTGTGTGTGTGTGGCGGGCTATTGTCAGCCCAGCTGTCGAACTGTTTTGTGTGTGGTGGCTTTGTGTTTGTCATCTCTGTTGTCCTTATCAGACAAACACGCATACAGAGAGGGAGTGTTAATTTGATGTGGCTCACTCATTACTGGTGTGTGTGTGTGTGTGTGTGTGTGTGTGTGTGTGTGTGTGTGTGTGTGTGTGTGTGTGTGTGTGTGTGTGTGTGTGTTTAGTTCCATTCAGGCTCAGACAGCAGCAGTTGTGTACAGTTGACATTGTTCTGTTAACTTTCTGTCTTCTGCAGAGTTTTAGACCTTTTCCTCCTGACGTATCGACAGCAGCTCGGTGTGATGAGAGCAACTGTGAAACAAATGGAAATGTGTGTGTAATCGCTGGCAATAACTCCTTTCTTCAGGTTATTGTTGCCAAACTACTGTTGCAGCTCTGTCGCACTTAAAGTGGTGGTAAAAAGGGAAGCACCACCAAGCTAATAACTCCTCAGATCAATAAAGTGGAGCTTCACCCCCTTTGAGTCTATATTGTCTTGATGTGGGCCGGTTGTTGTTGCTGGTGGCGAGAAGGCAGTGTGCCCAAACAAACCGTGATCCAAATTCCAGGGTAATAGAAAGTTTGGCATCCACTTTGAGTCACGGCGACGTACAGTAAGTCTGCGTGCACGTGCAGAGCCGCCGTCTCGCCGTCGCCGGCCCGAGCACAGCTGTGATCGGGAGTTGCTCTCAGCCAGCTGGCTCACAGATCGCGTGCCGGGCTGGAGGAGAGATGAGCTGTCAGAGCAGGTGGATGGAGAGACTAGCGCCACTTCCACAGAGGTGGTGAGACGGTGACGGCTGCTTCCTGAACAAGGGACCGGGGTCACAGCAAAGAGGGTTAACGTGTCAACCTGCTCCTGCCTGTTTTATTTCTTAGGTCTGAGTGTGTGTGAGTGCAGATGTATATCTCCCTCTCTATCCCTCCCTCCCTCTCTCCCTCTCTCCCTCTCTCCCTCCCCCTCTCACCACCCTCCTCCGGGCTCCCTACAGGCTGAGCAGGATAGATCTGACTAAAGTGCTGCCAGTCACAACAGCAGATGCTCATGTTTCCTTTGCTCTCCCGAGCCTCGCCAAACATCAGTAAGATGGCAGGTGTGTGTGTGTGTGTCCTGGCAGGACTGGATGCTCTAATCAGACTGCCAGGAACGTGTGTCTTGTCTTGATAGGCAGCGTGTGTTTTACGGCACATCTCTGTGCGTTGCTTACTAAACGCAAAGTAAGACGAGTTGTAGTAAATCATTATTCTGTGTCTTCACATCACAGACGGGAAGCTCAGGGAAACTTTTGTTCTGTATGTTTGTGTGTGTGTGAAGAATTGAGCTGTTTACTTTCAATCTCTTATCCTCTTCATTCTTCACATTTGTAGCAGATGATCCAGTTAATCACATGTTACGTTCTTGGTTTCCCACATAATTACTTTTTCCAACCGGCAGCTCAAACAGATTGAGTCTGTTTTTTATTCTTACGTAGATGAAAATCCACTATTTTTTCAGACAAATGATACACAAATGCATAATTTTCTGGATGGATGAGTGTGTGAGTGTGTGAGTGTGTGTATGTGTGTTTTTGTGTGTGTGTGTGTCCCTGTTGCTCACACAGAAACTGAACCTGCTGATTCTTTTATTGCCAGAAAGTCTAAAACCTACACAGCAGCAAACAGCAGGCCCAGATCCTCCTCATTATCAGCCCCCCAATATGCTCTCATGAGTCACTGCTGCTGCCTGCTGACATCAGAACATGTAGTGCCAGCTCATTAGCAAGTTCTTAATTATTTCACAGTGATTATTTATTCTAATTACTTCTCGCTCCTTTGACATTTGTGTTGTATTGTGACTTATTAGCTGACGTGTGTTTTATCTGTGACCCCCTGACCCCGTTCTCCCATGTGATGCTCACACTTTATACAAGTTTACGTGCAAGCAGCTGGAATACTAGTCCTGCACGTTTATATTCATGAGCTCTTTACTTGTTGCAGCTCATAAAATAAAGTTCTACTTGGATGTGGTAACCATCAGTGTTGGGATGTAACAAAGCACATTAACTTAATTACATTAGTCTATTATGTTTTTCATGTATTTGTACTTAAGTCGATTTATTTTGAGGTACTTTTCACTTTTACTCCCCTTCACATATCTGTACTTTCCACTCTACTACATTTTGCATTACATGTTCACGTCATTTTTTTTTTATAAGGAGTCATTAACGAGGGGAATTGATCCAATCAGGCATTGATTAACATTGGACTCCGCCTCCTGCAGCAGCATCAATGACGGAGAACTACTTGAGATGGAATCAGAAGAGACTGAGAAATGAAAAAACTACTTCGAGTGAATTTGAAAACAAGTGCTTCTACTCAAGAACATTACTGGTTACTGTGGAAATAGCTTTTGATTCAGCACTAACATCAACACTCGATGATGTTTCCTGGCTAAGTGCTTCAGTTTTTCCTTCGTAATCCTCCTGGTCTTTCGATGCTGCTTCGACCCTTCAGAGTAAACCAACCTTGATGCCTCGTAACCACAGGATCACATGAGTACTTTATCAAGATTGATTGAAACACACACCCCAATGTTTCTCTGCGCCAATAATGACCTGACTGGAAACTGACAGTATATTCCCATTCAGTTTGTGCAGCTGGGTGAAACTACACAACATCTGCAAAAGGGTTTCATCACCATCAGGACACGACTTGGAAAATACTCAAAAGAGAAATGCTCTTGCGGTGTTTCTTTGGAAAAGGTCTAACGTTGTGATTTGACGGCTGGTGGCCAACTGGTAGCGTGTGCACACAGAAATGTCATTTAAATGTAACCCAATTACTTTCCGCCCCCTCAAGTGACATGTGCCATCTCACTGATACACACGCCACTATGGTTGGTATTCACGGAGCGGTGAAGCTTCCCTCCGCACAGACGCCCAGCTGCATCTCACCTTTGCTCCTTTGCCAGCCGCGCAGTCCCCCCCCCCCCCCCGTCGACGACAACCTTAATGAGAAACTCCGAGGGGGGGCTGCCGAGGGGGTAACCGTATTTCAGACCACACACGTGTCAGCTCTCCCACCTCCCAGCATGCATCATGGGGCGACCTGGTGTTATAACGAGTGATCTGAAGCCAGATCCGAGGGAGGGGAAGATTTCATTATCCAGACGCTGCCTCTGTGCCAATTGATTATAGAGTGAGGGTTTGACTTTTTATAAGAAAGAGGGACAGAGGGATCATAACCATCAGCTTCGTTACAGAAATCTCCATTTCATCCGTCATATGTTTGGAGTCAACATTGGATAATATTGTAATATTATCTTTATTTAGCTTTCTGGCAAAACTGGCACAAGCTGATGATTACAAAAGTGTAGGGTTTAAAAAAAGTAAGTAAGTTATAATATGTAAAAATTCTTAATCAAAATGTCTTAGTGCTGCTGTGTCAATCTTTAGTACATGACTTCATCCATGAACGGGATTGCACGACAATGGTGGTGAAAAGAAAAACTCCAATGATCCTGTGCTGCTTCAGGACCTCATCAAACTAGGTCTTTTGTTGTTGTGTTGACTGAGAGTTAAACATTTTACTCTTTGTTTTCTCATGTTTTCACTTTAAAACTGAGTTTATGTTTTCTACTACCACTAAACCAATCCTCTTAAAACTTGATGCATAATGTATTAACTACCAGACTTTTGCGTGCACCTAATCTTATTCTGAAGCCACAGCAAAAGCACTAGTATCAGTGGAAATATCGACTTGGTGTCATGTTCAAAGTCAGATTTTGCACCAAACCCTGTCAGAGATCAGACTTTGTTCTGCTTTTTCTGATTCTCTTGACGTTCTTATTAATTCAATAATTCATTATTTCAGCCCCCTCCTCTTCTCCTCCCATAAATGAGTTTACTCCTGCGCCGCCATCACATCTCCTCTCTTCCTGTTTGACTCGGAGCCCTTCGCGCCGCGCACACACGGGCAGGAAGCACTGGATTTGATATTGGAGATTTCCCAGGGGAAATTAATAGTACAGTGCATATCTGGACCAGGTAGAGATTAAAAGCTGGGCCCATTATAAACCCATTAACCTAGTCATTAAGACCAGATCTGGGAGAAGATGGAATGGGGGGTTTTGCTAATTTTAGTGTCACAGCGTTGGTCCTAATTCACCCCAGCTGCAGCGGAGAGGATATTAGGAATTTTCCCTTAAATGCACTGTTCCTGCATCAGCAGCTCTTATATCCTGACTGCAAGTGTGACGCTGATATTTAGTTATTCATATTTGTGTATATATATATATTTGTTTTTATACAGTCTGTATTTATATGCTCATTCAATCAGTGCATCTATGTGCAGCACTTTTTCTATCAGACATCACACAAAGGCTATAGTCTGCAATTTTGGTTCAGTGTCTTGCCCAACTCAGTTCTGCTGATGAATTGAGAACCTGGGGATCAAAACGTTGCCTTGCTGGTCAGTGGTCGACCCGCTCTTCCACTTGAGCCTCAGCCACAAGAAGCTGCACGTAACTCAGAGATCAGTGGAGCTAGAAATCTTCAGAGCGAATGTTGGGGTCAATGCTGTATTTATGAAGATCAGAGTCGTATAACCGTAAAGTCTTTACAGGAATATTAAACATAGACTAACATATTTCTCTTCTCTTCTCCTCTCAGCGGCTGGCAATGGAAGCGGAGAAGTTTCAGATGGAGCACCAGTGGCAGGGCGACAGCGAGGTGAGTGAGCGGCACCGCCCCCCCGGGTCTGATCCGTTCATCAACACACACACAGATCAACTGGTGCCATGAACTCCATTAAGAGGAGCGAGGGGAGGGGCGGGGCGGGTCACTCATGCTCCGATATGATTCTAATAATCCAACGGCACATCTCATTAGAGTGACAGTCAGGCTGTAATGACTTCATGCAAGATTGAATTTCATTATTGTGCATAATTGGCAGAAACAACCAGGCATGATGATGAACATGCACGCGGCTCACTCGCCGACTTTCTCCATTAACCCATAGTATTAAGAATGCATTAGAAGCCAATGTACAGCAAATAATATGAACACACTACGGCTCGTTCAGTTACTCTGCCTGATTGCAGCCCCCCCCCCCCCCTTTCCACAACGGCAGCCGCCTCTGGGGAGTTGCAGCGAGAAAAAAGGCCTCATGCTTTCCGGAGCCATTAAAGAAATGACTAATGATATATATGAACATTCACTGATGGAAGAACTTGAAAGAAATTCAACTTCTCCATTTAGCCTATCAGCTTGGAGAGAGGGGGAAAAGGAAAACGTTATTTGCCAAATCTTAAAGATTCTTTTCCATTAAAAGTTCCACATAAGTCAACTTCTTCAGTTGAGGAACCAGGAGAAGAAATATTCTCTCTGAGGGCAGATTTGTTTCCACTGCATCAGTCGCTGAGTTTCATGCTTTAAATTATTTGGTTAATTTTATTGCTGAACCAATTAAACATCTCTCATTGCATTGTAATTAGGCTTAGAGGTGAAGTGGTGGGATGTAACAAAGTACATTTACCTCAGTACTGTGCTTATGTGAGTTTTTAATATCTGTAAATCTATCTGGTACTAGCTACAAGTAATAGGCTACACTCAGCAAGTACATTAATACTTTAAGTTTATTTAAAGTTAATGGGGTACTTTTATTTCTAATTTCACAAACATTTTCAGTTCTTCCTCCTCTGTAGGTTTGTGATGTGCAGAGAACTCATTTTCATCAGTGTTGTCATATGGTAAATTAGAAAATTATCTTTTTTATTTGTTAGACCATAGTAGATTCCACTTAAAAGAGAAATGTGTGAGGATACAAACATCTCGAGTGTTTAATGGCGTGTTAAACCTCAGTGTGTGACAGGATGGATTGTTTGAATATCCATTAATTTTGTTTACTCTTGAAGTTCAAGTTGCAGCCAAGGACGGAGCTCAGATCTTCACTGAAGTCTGCAGTGGCTTTTCAGGCTCTGACTTCAGACTCAAGTAGAAACTATTAGCCTCTAGGATTTGATTTTAAAGAGCCAGGTAGAATGAGACAAAAGATCTCCTCACGATGCACAGAACAAGTATTGTCATCAGGTCCAAAAGTGAATGTGTCCTTCATGGTCTTTTATGTGGAACCACAGCTGGACTCTATCTTCAGACAGTGCTGTGTCTGTAGCATTAACACCGTGCACATGTGTATGTGTGTCTTTAAAGGAAACAGGCTGCCAATTTATTCTAGAATAAACATTTAGCATTAAGCGAGGGCATCCACATTTTATTTAATGTGAAACTACATCTCAGCAATGTCATTACAGCCGTATATACAGATGTGAAACAGATTTTAAAGATCATCCTGATACCTGATTAAAAACACATTTACTCAGATTTTTTATCATAGTTAAACATGTGCATTTTTTATATCAAGTAGAGCGAGTGTGTGCGTGTGAGTGTGTGTGTGTGTGTGTGATTGGGTATGTGTGTGTGCGCGTCTGTTCTCTGTCACCTCTGATAACTGGGCCAGTTTTGCTGGGCACCTTCTCCCTGCTGACTTTAAACACTTAAAAAGCTGTGACTGCTGCGATAGAGCCACACGCTTGCATGTGTCTGTGCATCATTACTGTTGCTATTTATAAAAGCACAATCCAGCTGCTACACAGTGAGGAACTCCATCGTGTCGCCATGTTTTATACCTAATTCAAAGTTCCTCTTGTGATATAAATAGATTTTCATGTATGTCCACAATCAATATTGCACATATTTGACTTATTGAATTGAATTGCGGGTAAAAACACGATAGTTTATAACATTTTAGAGAAACCAGCTGCTGTTAAAGAACTGTACATGAACCCATTAAACACCATTAAAAAAGCATCTTCTTATCAAGACCACACACACACATTCATTTGGCAGTAAACATCACACCCACCACAACATGCCTCCTAACTTACAGCATTTAATTTCCTCTCCCTTCATCTTCTTCCTCCATCTCTCACACATTCCGTGTTCTTGCACACAGTCGCCTCCCCCCACCCGAGGGGCGTGAGAGTGTGATCGTCACCTCTTAAGGTGAACGCCGTCTTGTGGTAACTTGACCTGACAGAGAGCAACATGGGACGGTTTCCTGTTTTCAGCTTCTTTACATTTGCTCGTGTCATATCGGCATATGTGCCCCAACACCTGGACATGTGGCTGAAACAGCAGGTCTCCTTCTCCGTCACAGGAACGGGGGGGCGTATGCTTTTTGGCACAGTTTACTCAGCTTCATCTCTCATTGTGAGCTAATCACACACTGTTTAAGCGAAGGGGGCAGCAGGGCAGCGGGAGGCGTTGCCGCCCTGTTGGCTCGCGGCTCCAGAGGCGGGAGGCAGGTGCCGCTGTGGCTCAGGGGCGTCCTTACGTCAGCGGCGAGGCCAGCTCGTTAGCGCCCCAGCCGGCCTGTGTACTGACAGGAGGCCGAGCAGTGCGAGAGCAAAACATCAACACTTCTTTTCACCGATCGTCAGCGTCAAACAGAGACATAACGCCGGGCTGCGAGTAAATACAGCGAGATTCAAATCCATCCATTCAAAACCATCTTTATATACAGTCTATGTTCCAAGGTGTGTCGGTGTATCATGACCTCACTGTCCGCTAGTAACAGCAAAGCACACTATAGGCTAGAAGTTATTTTATGTTTCTTTTAATGATTTCTGTTTTCTCAGTGTTGTCACTAATCGTTCCTGTTTTCTCTCTCAACATCTTTGCAGATCGACAAACTTATTTACTACAACGCCAAAGATGACGTAAGTACAACTGGATTTCACCATTCTGATATTACACGCAAATATCCAGCCCTCAAGAGATTATAAGTACAGTATCAGATTTTATTGACGACCTATAAGCCTCCTCTTTATATTGAAATCACTAAATTGGAGTATATGTGTGAATTATTGTTTTTATCCGTACTGTAATTAGTTATATTTCTGTGTATAAGGTGCAGTATTTCTCTGCATCAGAGCCAGTGCATGTTCAGGGCCCCTCACTCAGGAAGCACGAGTATGCGTGAGACACTGAGAGCGTGTCCCCTGGCCTCAGACGTCATCTGTCTGCTCTGATAAACAGGGATCAGCATCTAATTCCTCTCCTCTGTCCCAGTGGGAGAGAGCCACACACCCACAGCACACTGATGTCACTATGCATTTGACTGACAGGCTCCGTTCGCCCCTCTTCCCTCTGTCTCTCTCTCCGCGGACGCCTCGGTTTCTGTTTCACTGCCCAAATTTTGGGATTCAGTTGCTCAGTCTTTATCCGTCAGTGGTGACATTTCAGTTGATGCTCCACACTGACACCTTGTCGTTCCCAGTAACGGGGGAACTGTGTGTGTGTAGTGTGTTAACAATCTGAGGGAGGACACACACACTCACAGATCCCTCTTAACCAAAAAAAAGAAAACAATCTTCCATGTCGGTTTCCGCTCCAAAACTACAAGTTCTGTTTCTTCTCTGCAGATGAATCAGACGGAGAAGAAGAACCGCTATGTGCCAGATGATTTCGAGGTGGACCCCGACTTCAAACGCCTCGTCTCTTACAACACCACCGCTGTCCACATCCCCACGGATATATATGAGGGCTGTAAGTTGAAAGACATCTCTACAACGCTCTATTATAAATAGTAGTACATAGCAACCACCTCCACCCACCCTGCTCCCTGTCTCATATTATCGCCGCCATCACTATGTTCAGTATCTACTGTACGTTCCTGTGATGTGGAGCTCAGCCCCCCCCGGCGCTGTCTGCGGTGGAGACAGTTCCACACAGAGGCAGTTCTGGTCTATATATAGCACGGATACCAACATCCCAATGGCCAGTTCACTCGAGCCCCCTCTTTACCCTGGTCACCAGCTGCTACTTTCCCTCCCGTCCATCGCTGACCTCGCTGACCAGCTCGGGACAGATGCAGAGAATGTCACTGTCCGATGGGCTTTTTTTCCCAATGTTCTTTATACTTGTGTGAAGTTTTTTTGGTCACAGCTTCTGTTTTACAGCTTGTTCTAATATTTTGACATCATTCTTTTCATCTTATAAACATTATGCCGTGCGGCAGGATTACTGAAAACCTACAGAACGGATTTCTAAGAAACTTGGTGGCTCAGGCTGAAGGAGTGGATCCAGGAACGTTTTTTAAAGAATTTAGATAAATGGATTCCTAATGAAGGCATATTTAGGGAACCAATATCTATGAGTGTGTGCAGTTTGGTACATCTTGATTGAATGTAAGGGAACAGATGGGGCTTTGCGGAGATGTTTGCTCCTATACTGCTGCCATGGTTAGTTGGTTGGTTGATTGGTTGGTTTCTCTGCAGGATTACAAAAGACTACTGAACCGATTTCCACTGAACTAGTAGGCAGAATGGGACATGGGCCAAGAAAGAACCCATACTATTTTGGAGATTTGGATAAACCGGCGGATCTAGGAATGTTTTATCACTTTTCTTTAGTAAGGAAAGATCGACCATTAGCCTTGGCGATGGTTTGTGGTCTCTGTCCCCCTTTGCGAATGTGAATATGCTAACACATGCTGCATACAGAAATAGAAGGCATATTCATGTGTTTTCTATCTGTGGTATAATTACACTTCTCTCACATTAAGCAGATCTAAAGTTATAGCTCTAACTTCACTGGGACGACTGTCGGCCCCTCCCTGCTGGAGCCTTTCCCAGCATGCACTGGACATAACACAGGGGAAGCACAGTGGACAGGTCACCACTCACACTGGATGCAGCTCGCAGTAATGAAATCTGGTATAATAACAAATTCTATTAGCGAACGTGGCCAGACTTAAACTGTTTCAGACGAATCTGAGTCATCAGGAGCCAGATAATTGGACTCTTACCCTTTATGACTTAACAATGCCTAATGCAAAACAGACATTACTGTAGGACCGATGGCTGCAGGGTTAATGGCTCTGCATGACTTTGTAACTCAGCACAACACTGATACCAGAATAAATGAAAGGTGCAGTTATCTATAGTCAAATGACAATCACAGGTTTTCGAATGCAAGACTTGAACATTTTTGCAGTGTTTGTGATTGTTTTAGTGTGTAGTTGGTCGTGCAATCAGCTCTGTTCAATTCTTTGGTATTGGTCTTAACAGTAATATGTTAAACAAGCTTCACCAGGCGATATATACATGGATGGCTGACTGTGTACACAAACAGGAGCAGAACATACTTACCCACACACACACACACACACACATACATGCACAAACACACAGACACACTCCCTCAGGGTTCTGATCCTCTTATTCTAGAACACTGAGGAGCACGGTGCGGGGCATGAAAGGATGCAGTCATGTCTTGATCCGCACTCGCATAAAACATGCAGCGCAGGTCATGTCCTTCCTTGCATACTCACACACACTCACACACACTCACACTAACACATAAACACACACACACACACACACACTCACACACACACACACTAAGTATGGTGGAAAAGTGGGTTAGCAATATGCAGACTCGCTTGGAAAAATTACCAACAGCATGAAAGGAAATTTGTAATGAGACAAAAGAATATATGACTATTAAATAAAAAAATTACTGAAAATATCTTTTTATGTAAAAAATAACTTTGTAGCACTTTTTAAGTTTATTTTCTTAATTCAAGCTCAATATATTTGGTTGTATTTGTGTTTTATTTTTATTTAAAGTTATATATAATAAGGTTTATGGTTAAACTGTACAATAATAAGCCTCGGTTTCACTTCTTAGTCATAAGGGTTTGATGCTCTTGCCAGGTTTTATTTTGATTCCAATATGAATAATGCACAATAAATCAGTGTGAGGATGTTTTCACTCACTTAAAACATCCATATTATTCAGGCTGTTGTAAAATGCTTCGTTGAAATAGTTCCAATGATCATTCCACATGTGACCCCTTTTTGTTTGACTCCTCACAAACGAAGCAGGCATCAAACTTCCCTTCATACGCAGACGCACGGCATCAGCTAATGGCTCCTTGGCTTTGATTGAGCATTCAATATCAATTTGTCTAATGGCCGTGACAGTGGCTCCGCTAAATGCGGTGGCCTTGGTCACGTGGCTCTAATGCCCTTATACAGTGAGTGAGTCAGTGCAGGCGGACCCTCGATGGGCGAGCGACCGGAGCCTCTGACTGTGACTCGTTCTCCTCGGTGCCAAATGCACTCGGTTATTTTTACAAGCAGCAGCTATAATGAGCTGGAGAGAGTAACGTTACCGGGGAAGTTGATCAGTGACTGTGTCTCATGTTCTCAGACTATATATACACTTCTTCCTCTTTCTTTCTTTCGTTAGTTCTGTCGTTCTGTCTGTCTCGCTCATATTAATTTAGCTTTCTGATATTGGGGAGAACAGGGTGTTAAATAAACCACAAACAGTTGTTCTGTACTGTAACTTTGTCTGTTAGTAAAGTGGGTGGGGTCTGGGTGGAGTAGTGAAGCTAGGCAGGTGTAGCCCTACCCCCCCCCCCCCCTCTCTCTCTTCATTCCTTTCTTTCTCTCTCTCTTTCCCTCTCTCTTTCTCACTCTCTCTCTCTCTTCGTTTCTTCCTCTCTCGTCCTCTCTCTCTCTCCAGGATGGGCTGCCACATTGATGCCACTCCGGCTGGCCAGCGTTGCCATGGCAATGTGTATTCGAGTGTGAGTGAGTGTGCATTAGAAGGAGACACACACACACACACACACTTGGACACGCCCTGGTGTTCTGTCTTGTTGTACGGAGGGAGGACTGGTAACTTGATTAGGGTACACTTTGTCTAGACAAGACGGGCGTCCTTGTGGCTTTTACTGATTCTCAAGGAGAGACGTGTCATCCTCCTCTTCCTCTTCCATCAAGGGGGGGTTGACTTTCTTCGCCGCCACGTCCTTCTCCTCCCTCTGTTTCTTTTTTTAGTTCATGTCCTCTTTTTTGCTCTTTTTCATTCCTCTCCACCATCCTTGCTCTCCTCGTCCTCCTCTACATCTCTTAACCCCAATCTCCATCCTGTCCTCCCCTCATCCCTCGCTCAGCTTTATTAAGCGTATTAGGAGTGGGGTGCATGGAGACAAATGTGCCACTGTCTTTCTCCCCCGCATTAGTCCTGCTGATTGGAATCTATTCTCCCAGCTGATCCAGTGTGGGTGGTCAGACCGAGATTCCTTATCCTGTGTGTGTGTGTGTGTGTGTGTGTGTGTGTGTGTGTGTGTGTGCGTGCTTGCACAGAGGAGATGATTTCAGAGAGTGTGTGTGTGTGTGTGTGTGTGAATGTGTTTCAGGGACGTAGAAACACTTGTGTTGTCAGAGTGTGTGTGTGTGTGTGTTACATCACACGCACCTACTGTACTGTATATGGATCTCACGGCTGCGTATGCGTGCCTTCTGGCTCGATAGGCAGATTGGCGTGGACGCGATACGAGGAGATGAGCGGGGGGGGGGCCGCGGCCCTGGCAGGAGATCCGAGGCACGTCTGATGCCCGTTTGCATCAACGCCGTGTGGCACCTGTCAGCCCGAGACACGCACACACTGTGACGATCCCAGATACCGTGACACTGTGTGTGTGTGTGTGTGTGTGTGTGTGTGTGTGTGTGTGTGTGTGTGTGTGTGTGTGTGTGTGTGTGTGTGTGTGTGTGTGTGTGTGTGTGTGTGTGTGTGTGCGTGTCGAAGTCGCGTCCCCCGATGGCAAAGCTCACAGCGTACAAATTGATTTTCTCCTCCCTTTTTGCACTCTTGTGCCACTTGACACACGTCCCATTTCATTTACAACGCTGGCTGCCAAACTCTGAGGTATCTTCATCTCCATCTCTCCACATCCCCCCCTCCCCTTCTCTCTCTCCCCCATCACCACCATTACGTCTGCGACCTGTGTCCTTGTGACAAGTTGGCTGCCGTCCCAGGATGTTCTAATCAGCTGATTGGGATTTGCGTTCGGACTCGCCTCCATGCCACAAAGTTCCCTGAGAAAGTTTCTTACTTGTAATCCAGTTTATCCTTCGTATAAAATACATATTTCTAGCACTGTCACTCACTGCACTGATTAATTCTTTCCAAGTAATGAAAATATTTTTCAAGGGGAAACTTCTGACTGACATTGATTCTTGGGGCTGAGGCTGATACAGATAGTACAAATGTTCCTGTACTGATATATATATTAAAAATAGCAATGAATGTAAAGATTTTGTTATCAAACCGTTATGACGAAGAATGTAATTGAGTCAAGACTCTCTATCGTCATATTCAATGACAATGAAAGTCTTACTTTGCTCGTCTTCTAATGGCACAGAAATAAAGATTAAACACCATAAGAGAGATTATTAATAAATAAATCTGTGCATATCTGCAAAGATAAGCAATATGTCTGTGAAAGACTCATATCGGTCATTCAATAAATCAGTCATCTTCCTTTTGAGACTTTATCTGCGAGTCAAACCTAAATAACCAAACACACCTGTCCTCATCTTCATATATGTGTGAGTGTGTGTGTGTGTCTGTATTCCTTTAAACCCCCCCATTCCATGGCTCTTATGAGTGTGTGACGTGTCTCTACATCTTCATGTCACCTCGGGTGGTTTTCACACACATTTGCTACAGCCACACTCATAGAGGAACACATTACCATCCACTCACATTTACGTCACTGGAATTGAAATGTGATCTATTATTTATTTTCCCTTTTCCTTCCCTTCCACCGGTTTTATACTCTTTGTCTTCCTCTTCCTCTGTTTGTAAAGCCAGCGACAGCATCGTGTTTTTTTTTTAAGCATTATGGCCAATTAGATAACGATGGATCGAGTCCATCCCACTGGACTGAAAACCCAGAATGTTAACATTACGTAATGGGAGAATAATGAACTTTAAACAATTTCTGAAAACAGCAGACACAGTGTAATAGTGAAACATCTAATGTCCCGGAGTGACAGCTCAGCTCGAGTCAACCGGGAAGTCCAAACACCTCCAGCTCTCTCTGCAGTTTAGAGGTCTCGTTGTCCCCTGTGTCACATTGGTTACTTTTTCTACGTTGCTTATTTCTTTTTCAGTATAAATTGGCAAAGCAAACTGGTCCCGTCTTGTTTGGTTCAGTATGACGTGACAATTTGTGTTCTGGCAGGATTTCAGGAGTTTCGAGTCCACAGTAACAAGGATGTGGCGATCCTTATTGTGTTTTAACTGGAAGTCGACTGGGAAATCCAGTCGTTTGTTGTGGCTCTTAATGGTGAACAATGATATACGAGATGCATATCGATGACAAAAGTGAAGCCAAAGCAGCTTTACTGCCCCTTAGTGGCTAGTTGCAGCATAGGTCATAATCCCTGTCTCCTCCTTGTTAGCAGATGGGACATGGGCACAAAGATATGGTTTCTGTCATTTTCGGTAGATTCAGGCCACGATTTTCTGTCTACGTAGCCCAGCCAATGTGACCAAACCCAATTATTATAAAAAAAATTGATGTCGTATCCACACTCTAATGTGCAACTATAGATTTTTCAATAACTTTGGTTCTAATGAGTTATTTGTTGCTATAGAAATGAGGGGAAAGGTCATAATTGACAGCTAAGACTACATCGTGATTGGTCGAGCGTGTGTATGGGCGGGACCTCGATACTACAGCCTCCAAATGGCGTCACCAGTAGGAGAGGGCGTCCGTGCTTGCTCTAATTAACAATTGCTTCTGCGTTGTCCCTTGTGTTCACAAATCCCTTTTGACAGTTTGACAAAAAAGTGTTTGCTGGTGGAAAGATGATTTCCTGGATGCGCTGGACGTGTTGCGAGTTAAGCAAGGACGTGTTGCCGCTCACGTCACAGTCGGTCACGAGCGGCGGAGTATCATCGAGTAGAGGGTCCCCTTCTGATACGATGATTGCAGGCTCTCGCCACTTCAGCCCCCACCGTGTAATTACTCTCCAATGCGCAGGCACTTCCTGCCACCAGCAAGCCGATGACAGGCTCCACCACAAGGCATCGCTTGGCCCAGCTCTCCCCCACCGCCGTCAGCCTCATCACTCACTGCCAGAGTCCTGTTTGATTTGTTTTTGAAAGCATCTACATGCCTCACAGGGAATATTTAGTATCTTCTCTTCCATATTCATTCCCCTCATCCCTTCCCGTCCCATGAATCATTTATTTTATTTGTATCTCCCATGTCTTTTTTTGTTAACCATGTGCTATTGGAATAGTTTGATGTGTAAGGCTGCGATTGCTGGCGTCTTTTCTTAATCCAATTTAATGTGGAACAATGATATTGTAGTACTGATATTGTAGAGTCTGGTCCAATCAGACTCTTGCTTGGTGCCGGTTTGCACAAAGGATTTTGGAGTGGCACCATTTGTTTTTTTTCTGTATTTATTTATTTCTCAATTTATCTTTTTATGTATTTCTACATTTATTTATATAGGTTCTGTGTTTTTTATGTATCTCCTTTTCCATAAGTGAATTTGATGGCCCTGTCTAAAGCTGGATTGGTCGCCACGGCCTGATTATTTGGGGCTTTTTTACTTTGCAGTCAATACAGGAGGAAATTGTGTAGCTCACAGAATAAAACTACTTTTACTCAGATCCAGTTTTCTTTGAGACATCGGTAATATTTATATTTGTTGCTCTGCATGAAGTCTAAAGACACACACACAAACACAAGCCCTCTCTCTCCCTTAACAAAAACCCCTCAGGACACAATGCCCTGCCTGACGAGCAGAGCTGACCAGAGCATGTGTTGCCGTGGTGATGCTTTATTCTCATTTCTTCCTCTCATCGCGGTGACCTCGAGTCGGCAGCAGCCACATCTTAACGGAGACGGATCTGTTTACACTGAAACCGTGATTTGTTCCAGTATGTGGCGGAGACGGCTGACACTGCCACGCAGCTGCTATTGTTGCCAAGGGCTCATCAGAGGAGCCTGACCTGCCCATTTGTGTGTGTGTGTGTGTGTGTTTATGTGCGTGGTGTGTGTCTGCATTTAAATTCCTGTGGGAGGCTGTAATGCATTTGTCAATGTAACTCAAAGGAAACACATAAAAACGTGCAGGAAGTACGGACACACACGCTCAGGCTCCGTCATCTAGTCTGTCTCCTTCCTCATCACGTCTACGTCTTGACTTCAAATCAATTGCAAATCAAACAAGTATTTCCCCGTAGCCCTTGTTAGTTTACCGTTCAGTACCAGAAAACACCGCCGCTTCCTGTACGCGCTCCGGTTACCCCGAGACTTGTTGCCACTGATGTCACAGAAAACCAGCAGGACCAATCCATTAAGGGCCGTCCTCGGGGAGCAGGGGGAGATCAGGCCTGAACAAATTGTCTCCACTTATCATTGGGACACGCTTTGCTCGGCAGGACCACGGGGGAGCCATTTAAAGCCTTGCCCTAAACCCTCTCTTTATCCTGGTGGGGAGAGGTCGGGGGGAGGGGGGGGGCTGCAGCCGGAGGGAGAGGTACAGGATGGTGAGCAGAGGTTTTATGACTTAGCATTTACTTTGTTTGCTTTGTTTAAAGAGTACGCTGTGGTTTTCTACCTGGTACATTTATCGTAGTAGGCCAGTTCTCCCTGTACACTTTATAAAACTTAATAAGAGTATAAATATTTACTACAATGTAAATATAACCTGAAATAGTAGAATAGGTACCTGGTATTTAAATAAGATCCTGAATTGTTATTTCATCACTTCACAATGTTACCCAGTACCTACATATACGTACTGGTTTGTTTTGTAGTGGTAAAAAGTGACATCATAACTCCGGAGTACTTCTGCCGTACGTCATGGGCTTTAATCTCAAGTGTTATCCGAAATGATTAAGTTGTTGTTTTTGGCTGTACATTTATATTGATGTTGTTAGTCTTCTTTCTTTGCTGTAAATAGGGTTAACGAAATGTTAGAAAGGGGAAAAAAAGTGTTTTTGGCTGCACATTGTACTCTTAATGTCCCAAAATGAATTGAAAGTATACGATTGTGCTGAACTATACTTGTACAGTATAATTTAGCAGCGTGTGTAAACCTTTATTAGATGGATCGGCACAAGGATATTCATAGTCTTTATTTCCAAATGAGTTTTATGATCCTCTTACTTTTTGCCTCGTGCTACATTTCTGTTTCCTTTTAAATGAACTACTCGAGTATTTGATTTTGCTATTTAACCATGTTAAAATCACTTTTTTCCCCCCTCAGGGTCTTTTTCCAGTGTTTTGGTTGACGACCAGAAACCAGTTGCTAAACACCAGCGTGTTGACACTCGGTCGTCAGCATCTAGGTCAGAGCTTTGCTGTGCCAACGCACACAGTGGGAAATGGACTGCTTTTATATTGCACTTTGCTGGTCTGAACAACCACTCAAACAATACGAGTCACATTCATGCAGCACTTTCATATGCAGCGCTGTTCCATCACACATCCTTCACACGTGATAAAGGACCCTTGGGCACACGGAGCTATAAGGATCAAACCATCTTTGCTTTAGTGAGTGGATGACCCGCTCAACCCTCTGAGCCAAAGCGTCAACAGTCACTTTCTGTTTACAATATTTTACGTCCATGGTATAAATGTGACTCCTGTTTGCGTACTGATGTGATTTACAGCTCAACACTAATGGCGTGTGTGGTTTTTCAGGCGAATGCATCAGTCAAAGTTAAATCCAATCTCTTCTCTCCCGTTCTTCTCTTCTTGCCGAGTTGTCAGTGATTCTCTCAGCGGGTTACGGCAGCTTTTCGCTAACTTATCGTGAGATCCAGATTTCCTGGATGTCCCCTCCTTCACCCTGGTGTTTTGTTTTTGTCTGTTCATGTTGCTTTAGTGCTTTTACAAACACACACACACACACAAATATAAACGAGCGTGAGTCATGCAGAGCTTTAGTTTGACGTGCGGCCCACTCTCCCAGGCGGAGAGAGCTGCCTTTTTGGATCAAACTTGATTGTTGGGAGAATTAAGCCACTGAGAGCTCCTGCAGACAAACAGGTAAACAAAACGTTTACTGTACCCCTCCCCCAGTACCCGGAAGATTCTGTCTTATTCCAGAAATATCAAATTCAATCACTCTGCTTCTACCATCCCTCTCTCCCCTGTGCCTCCTCTCCTCACTCCTGCTCACTTTCCGCCGCCGCAGATCTCTGTGTGTGTGGTTTGTGGAGTGAAAAGCACTAAAAGAAATGGAAATATCTGATCACAGTAGATTCAATATCTGTGAGGAGGCTTCCTCTCAGCTGTCAGTGTCAACAGCCTCATACAGGATGTGTGTGTGTGGGTGTGTTAGTAATTTTCCAGCTTGGTTTCTCCTCCTTCAGGATTGTTTTTTTTTCAGAGCAAGCCTCGACATTTTGTGTTTGTCTGATCTTTATTATTTTGTACTTCAGGGCAAATATGACTCATTTAATCTTTCTCCGTGTGTGTGTGTTTGTGTGTGTGTGTTTGTGTGTTGCAGCCACCATCATATTGAACGAGCTGAACTGGACAGAAGCCCTGGAGGATGTTTTCCGGAAAAACAAGGAGGAGGATCCCTCGCTCCTCTGGCAGGTGTTTGGTTCTGCCAGCGGATTGGCCCGCTACTTCCCAGGTGAGCGGCCCGGCAGCCAATGGGCTTTCTCCGTTGGCCTGCTGACCTTTTTTTAATGTGGTCAGTGATTGGGGCACCAAGGGGCCATTTCATCATGTCCCTGACAGATGCATCCAGAATCAAGCAGACTCGTGGTTAAACCCTGTGTTGCTGTTGGCTGACTCTGTCTTTCCTCTGACTTTGGCCTGAGAACGACGACAGTCAGTCATGAATCACTTCCTGACAAACATGCAGGAACATGTGAAAGTCTTTGGGACAACATGGCTGCCGGTTGCTAAACAGTTTCATTTACCATTAACACTTTATAAAAGCACATTTTGGTGTTTTTGTACAGATTAAACACACAAGATGTCTGCTAGGATAAGAATTGCTGTATTAGGACATAAGAAAATGATGAGACACAATAAGACTTGGCTACTTGCTCACATATTAAACCTTATTGAGAAATAAACTGAATTTCCCCTTTCATCCTTCTGCCTTATCCCAGCATCCCCTTGGATGGACCTGAGCAACTCGGCCAGTAAGATCGACCTGTACGATGTGCGCAGGCGACCGTGGTGAGTGCAGACACTGGTTTATGATTCGCTGTCTCCTGTTTGTCAAGGACACACACACACACGGCTCATTGAGTTTACCTGTGTGATTTTCATTTTAAATATATTTAGATGTCGCACAAACATGTCAGACCATCTGAACACGCACACACACACACACGGCAGATCAGAAAGTAACAAAAGATTCATTAATCTCCCAGAAATTATTAAAATCTGGCGCGAAGCCACATACTCTCTTTTAACCATGTTATTAAATTCCGTCTCCAAAGCCTCTTGGCTACGGTGAACTGGATCACTGAGCCCTGACAAGCTGTTTGTTTATTATAGAAACAATTCAATGTGCTAAGCCTTTGTGAGATTTGCTTGTTTCAATCTTCAATAAGAGTCTGTGTGTCTGTGGTATGTGTGTTTGCCACTTGGACATTTCCATTGTTCTCAGTGTCCTCGACCTGTGTGTGTGTCTGTTGTTACTCACCAGGTACATTCAGGGGGCGGCGTCACCCAAGGACATGCTGATCTTGGTGGATGCGTGAGTGACGACTTCATGATTCATCGATTACAGTCAGATTTTATTTTATTTTGTGCGACAAATGGCCCTGACGCTAACTCTCTGACTAGCCCCATGCCGCTGGGTGGACTGGGACACTCACATCTGTCTATCAGGGCAACTTCATCCTTTACAGTCCAGTTACATCTTCGATGTGTGAAGGGAAAATGTAGGTTTTGATGAGCTTAGATTTTCATAGAGAATCCGGCAGCGATATCTGTAGCAGTAGCAGTTTAGATCAATTTTGAATTTAAAATGTCCCATTTCTCATTCAAACACTGCAAAAGGAGAGTGTATCTTTTATACCGAAAATCCATACAAATTAAATCTATGTCAAATATAATATTGTCATCTGCTACATGCAACTTTAACACTAGATGTCACTAAACTCTACACACACTGAACCTTTCAATGTGTACTCTGATAATGTTTTATGCTGTAAAACTTACATCATCCATTTTAATTTTTAACTTTCAGGAGCGGCAGCGTTTCAGGTCTCACCCTCAAACTGATCCGAACGTCCGTGAACAAGATGCTGGAGACGCTCTCTGACGACGACTACGTGAACGTGGTCTCTGTGAGTTTTCACACAGAAATAAACGTGGCCTGAATTTAATTTCAGGAATTCCCGACTTTCTGTCACTTCCAGAAGATTCTTGTGAGATGTGCAGGTGCACATGTTGCTGGATGTGGACGTGTGGACTATTTGTGGCAGCGTTAACTCCTGCGGCCTGAGTCATTGGTTTAAACGTGGACGTGACCTTTTGAGCGACTTAACGCTGCACACATGGATGGATCTATACTGTGGCTGAATGTGTGCGTGGATGCGTACTTATTGGTCTGACTCAGAGTGTCATTGTGGCTATATGTGTACAGTATATGTGTGTTTATGTACCATGGGAAATAACCCAAGAGCATCTGAGCTGAGTTCCAGTATGTGTGGCTAATAGAGCGAACATGTGACGCGGACCCTGGAACGCCACGAGATAAGTGCGCTGCTTCGTGACCCACACGTTGAATGGGCATGTAATGGAGAATCCCATGTTAGGCCCATTTGAAATTCAGTGAGACTCTCAGGCATCAGGGGCCGGTATTTCAAAACTTGTAATCCAGATCAGAATGATCCGGATAACCAAATCCCCCTGTCCTCAGCCACGGATCAACCTGATCTATCCCGGTATTTCAAAACTTTGCTGGATTGGATCAGAGTGATCCTGATACCGGCAGATTGGGATGTCCAAATCCGTCCCGCCCCCTGGATCACAGACAGGAAACAGGAAATGGAGCCAACATTTTACAGAAAAAGGAGAAGCTAGCTCAACTATTGTCTCTGAATTAAAGTATAATCTTAGCCAGTGTTGATGCGTCCTCAGACTAGATGAAAGGCAATCATTATATTGAGTTAACCAATTATGTAAATCAGCACAAAGTTGAAAGAAGAGCTCGGCGATCTCTAATTAAGCAGAGTTCGCGCTAATGCGAGCTAACGCTGCTCCATTGACTCCTGTGTTAAGGAGCTAACAAGCTAGTAAATAGGCTAGCGTCTGTATGTCGCGGTCCACAGTCCATTTTAATGCATTCACTCGCAAGGCATTGTGTGTAGATTTTAAAATGTGTTGTACATATCTTTTTAGGAAACAGTTGTTAACAAAGGGGACAGCCCTAAAACCTTAATATTAGATTTTCTTTACAGATGTCTGTGGGAAGAGACTTGCACAGACTTGCTCCAAATGGCATTACTTTTTGAGCTTTGGCTATGAAAATTAAGTGTGTGTGCTGAATGCATGTGAATAAAAACATTTGACAGAGTTTCAGTGGAGGCCTTTATCAGTGGGTAACTTAACAAAAAAAACTGTTACTTAAATAAGGCATTCATATTCAAACTTAAACATACAAATCGAAGTTTTGTTAAACAAAAGCACCAGACCTTATCAATGAGGATCAAGAGAAATACAAATTAACCATGGCATTTCGAACTGCTCTTCCTGCTGGTTCATCTGCTTGATGTGGTGGTGGTGGTGGTGGTGGCTGCAGCTGTGGTACTTCTGCCTCAAGTGGTGGTCTGTCCAGGATGTCTTCATTCAGAGGAACTCTTCTCAATTGGGCAATGTTATGAAGAACAATGCAGGCAGATATTATATTGCAGGCCTGCTTCGGCTCCACACGAAGATAGTTCAGGCAGGCAAATCTGCGTTTTAAAACACCATTGATACGCTCAATTGTTCCCCTTGTTGCGCTGTGTGCATTGTTATACCTCTGCTGTGGGTCACATGTGACAGTAGCAAAGGGGGTCATAAGCCACCGTAGAAGTGGGAAGCCACTGTCACCCAGGAGGATACCATCCGGCGCAGTTTGTTGCAGTCTTCTGTAGAGATGACTTTCTCTTAGAATCCGTGCATCATGTACAGAACCAGGCCATCTCACAACACAGTTGGTTATTTTAAGGTCAGCATTCCCTATGAGCTGCACGTTGATACTATGCCGTCCCTTTCTGTTGACAAATTCCCATTCTCTTTCATGGGGTGCCTGAATGTGTATGTGGGTGCAGTCAATGGCACCAATAGTGTTAGGCATCCTGGCAATTGAGAAGAATTTTCTCTTGGTTTGTGTTATTTCTTCCTCAGTATCTGGAAATCTCACATACTGGTGAATTAGACCAGCCAGGGCTGCTGCCACTGAATGCATGACGTGTCCCACTGTAGACTTTGTCACAGCCAGGCCATCTGCAATGACTTCATAGAAGGATCCACAGGCAAAGAAACGTAGGGCAATAAGCACCTGCTCCTCCACAGTTAAGGCATGACTCCTTCTTGTAGGACGTTGAAGATGTGGGCGAAGAATTTCACATATATACAAAATATCTTCTCTTCGAAATCTAAACCGTGCATAAAGCTCATCATTTGAGTACTGCTCAATGAAATTACCTCGTTGGACATACTGACGAGGCTTGTATCGTCTCTGACGGTGCCGCAGGACATGTACTATGGATGTCATGTTGCAGAAGCAAAGGTCATTGACCTAACGAGCCCAGTTTTAAAGTCCGTGACCTGTTCTTTCTCACCTGCTTTCAATTTAGCTTTATGGTATTTAAGGCCTTCCTTAGTGATAGGGCTTTCTCAGACAACATGGAGAAGAATAAAGGAAGTAATTTCACAACAGCAGAGACAACGGCCCTTTTGGAGGGTGTTCGTGCCAATTACCAGGCCCTTTTTGGAGGTTTTAGTGGTCCTGGACAGAGTTCTCTGTCCTCAAAAGTAAAAAATAAAATATGGGCCGACATAACAAGGCAAATTAATGCCACTGGTAGTGGCCAACGGCGGAGTGTTGAGCAGGTTCGGCTTAGGTGGAAAAACTTAAAGCAAAAGGCTACGAAGGACCATTCTGAGGCGAAAAACCCCCAAACAGGGAACAAGTCCATAAAACGTGGGGAGTTCACTGATACGGTTTTGGACATCATAGGAGGTGAGAGTTCCCAAGCCTTGTTTGGAATACTGCCAGCTGGTACAGGGGAGTCAATCGACCCCACGGAGCCTCTGAACCTGTCTGCTGAATTGGTCACCCTCACCCCTGTGGAGCTGGCATTTGAAGAGCCCAGCACAAGCCAGAGCCCTGTCTTGGAGGAGATGTGGAATCCACCGGCACCACCACCACCATGTAAGCGCAAAAGGCAAGCTGAGAAGGGGGATGGCTACAATGAACTACTGAAGGTGGAAACGGAACGGGCTCAGCTACAAATAATTCTAACAAATGAACAAATCAAACTAACACTTCTTAAACAAGAAGAAGTGAAGTTAAGAATTCAGTTGCTGGAAAAGCAGTTAAGAGACTGAAATGTATAATGCATAGTTTAACACTATTTGTTTAATAAATCACATTGTTTTTCCTTCATAATTCCTTGTTAATTGGAGTTTGTAATGTCACTTACACGCAGTAGTGTAATGTTTATTCTGTGTTGCACTTCTGACGCTGATTTGTTAAAGCATTGCAGTGAACAGCGTGCATGTTTGCAGAAAAAAAAAAAGAACGTGAAAAGGAAATAAACATTGATCAAACAGCAGTGAAGCTTAGTTGTATTAAACAAAGAACTTTGGGAGCAGTTACACTTCAACTGTTCAAATCTTAACATGTAATCTCCCTCAAATCCACCTCTGAGGTGGGATCAGGGTGATCCTGATTTTTAGGATCAAACTGATCCAGATTTCCCACTTAAGTTTTGAAATACTCAACAGCAGCTTTTAATCCGGATCAAAGGCAGGATTGGATTGCCAAATCTGAATCTGAATCTTCAGGATCAGATTTGCTTTGAAACACCCGTTTTTAGGATCTGATCAGGATTTAATCCAATCCAGGTGGATTAATCCTGTCGGATCATTTTGAAATACCGGCCCCAGAGGATTGGATCCTGACACGCGGATCAAGGAAATATTCATCCATCTTCATCTAAAGCCGCGCAGCTCGGTCGGATAAGGCGTGGTTCCTGCTTCCCAGTGACATTATTGCCAGGAAGAGAAACTAACACAGTTTCAAGTGGTCACATTGGTTATTAACCACCGACTGGGAGGATTTATGAGTAGTTGCAAAAGACGTTTTTGAAAAGTGAGGAATTCCACTCATAACACATGTTGTCTCTTCCTGCTAAAATATAACCCCGCCCCCCTCTCAGTTTGTCTCATTCACCATTTTCCTCTGATAAATACATTTGAACAAGAACAGTGCCCCTTGTGGCTGAGTGGAACAGTTTTTGAAGAATGGAAAAGTATGCTATTTGTTTATTTAATAATATTATATTACATTTTTGAATATTTAAGTCTCAACCCTGAAGCCCTCATCCCACATGTCTGAAAAGACGTGAAGCAAATAGTTCAGTATTTTCACGGAGCTTCAGAGGTGCAAGTAAAGTAGGAGGACTATTTTTCTTTACTTCACTGTTTACTCCTGTTTCTCGTCTGAACCCGGCTGAGTGTCTCCTGGCTGTGGCTGCGTATGAATTTTTAATGAAAACATATGAGAGTAGTGTCAATCTTCTTATCTCACTCTGAGAGAAAACAGACGCTTTCCCCAAATTATTACTTCATTCTGCCGTCTGATTATTTTACAATCTTCTTTTTCACTGTCGTGCTTTCTATTTATTTTCATCTCATAATGGAGACCACATGGAAAAGTCCCACGTCTGTGACATCACATTGAATTGGATGTTTTGGGCCCAGGATGCATCGTGTTACTTGGACGGGACTCAAATCTCCTTGATCCTCGCTCGCCTCCTCTTCGTCCTTCTTCCGCTTCCCCTCCGAAGGCCGGGAGCATAAATTAGGTTTTCCCTTGGCTTTCCAAACTCACCATTAATTACATTTCCTTTCACTTCCCGTAATAAAGCAGTGGTTTATGTTTTTGTTTGGAGCTTTCAAATCAGCTAAGTGAAAAGGCTTTTGAAGAAAATGAAATCAGGCGGCAGCGTAATAAGGATATTGATGGAATCCAGCTCCGTTTTGTATCCAGGAGCATTTTGAAGCTTTGGTCTTTCATAATAAAATCATTTAATTTAAGGCACTAAGTCTGCTCACAGGCTTGATGAGTGTGTGCGTGAAGTTCTGACTTATTCACTCAACCAAAAATAGGAAATACAGTTTTTGTGTGTTTTGAGAGAGAACAGATTTATAGATGAATGTAGTTTAACCCTTTTATAAGGTTTTAACCAGACTTTAGTTTCAGTTTGTTTATCTAATATACCTCAGATCACATATCAGATGTATATTGGTGTTTATGTATTTGTATATGCAATACATATATATTAATATAAATCTGTGTATATCTGTAGGCCTATATATGCATATATACTGTGTGTGTATTTATATAGGCAAATGTGTTTATATACACATGCCCACATACAGTATGCTGTTGTATTGAGGTTTTAATTCTGTGTGGTATTTTAAGTTATGTGTGAGGTGACGCTAGATGAAGCTCTCGCTCACTGTTGTTTGTATTAGTGTGTGTGTGGGCGTGCTTCTGTTTACAGGACGAATGTCTTGGCAGTTATTTGCCCTGAAACTTCCGCCAACATGTTGAATAGTTGGAAACCGATATTGTGAACTGTGGCTTTGTTTGCTCCTGAAACACAAACCTGAGGAGAAAGCGAGGAAAAGGCTCCCGGGAACAAGCTCTGTTAGATTTTGTCATTTGATTGCTGGTCTTGGATATTGTGTGAATCTCACAAAATATACTTCTCGGTATTAGGGTTCATGTTTGCCTTTAGAGACAGATATGAAGACTTAAAAAATCCATATATGCCGGGCTCTGATCTTTGTAAAGTTTCATCAGGTGACTGAGAGTGTCCATCTGTCCCTCCACATGAACAATACTCATCTAATGACACCTGTTACATTCATATTTTAATCCCATCATAACAGATCTCTTTGTGTTTCTTCTTCACCTCCTTATGCCACTGTTTTCACGCCCCTACCTTATCTCCTGTCAATCCTTCCTTCTGCTCCTATAGATCCCTTCGGTCTGTGCAGATTTGATTAACACTGATTTCATTAACACGTGAACAAATTGTTTCGACAGCAAGGTCAACGAGATACAGCCTCATTAAATCAGCCTGTTTACTTTGCAATTACCTTTTTAAAGAAATCCTATCAGCTCTCTGTAATTATCTGATTCAAAGTACATTCTGCACGTTCAGGGGACACTGCATGATTCTGCAGCGAAGGGAAACCCAGGCCACATATTTAAGAGGAAAATATGTGCAGGTTGCCTTCCCGCCACTTCCCGTCATCCCTCCTTCCCTCCAGTTCAACGAAAAGGCCTCACATGCGGCGTGCTTCCAGAACCTGGTGCAGGCCAACGTCCGCAACAAGCTGATGCTGAAGGAGGCCGTGCAGAACATCGTCGCCAAGGGCATCACCAACTACAAGGGCGGCTTCGAGCTGGCCTTCGAGCAGCTGGCGCAGGTAAGGCGTCGGCGTGCGGGGGGGGGGGGTACTTCTGCAGTGCCTGCGTGCGACATATGGGAGTGGGAGTGTGTGTGGTCTGCAGATGGGGGGGATAGGGATGGAAACGTAGAGGATGTCTCTGTCAATCTGTTTGATTTAATTATTTTTTCTTGAAATGTGCAGAAACTCTCATCTACTTTTTATGAAATCTACTTTAAAGTCTGATGTTAAAATGTAATTCATCATTTTAATTTAACTGAAAATAATGATGGAACGTTGGACACACACATCTACAACTCTCATGAACAGTGAGTGTGTGTCGACCTCTTCTGGTTGTTTTGGACATTGCAGTTTGTTGGCTCAGTGGATTTTGGGCTTGAATTTGTTTTTGCATCCGCTTCTTCATCCTGTTACTGCAACAGAAGATTGTGTTGTTTTTACTTCAAGTCAAACGTGTTTATTTTCTTCAGCTGAACGTGTCGAGGGCGAACTGCAACAAGATCATCATGCTCTTCACTGACGGAGGAGAGGAAAGGGCGGAGGAGATATTTAAGAAATACAATCCAAAGCAGGCGGTAGGACTTTAAACACACGTTGTCCACAGAGGGGGAAGAGAAGAGTCTTTTCTTTTCATCGTTATCAGGTTTCCAACAAATTGATTCTTTTACATCTCACAGGTTCGAATCTTCACGTTTTCAGTCGGTCAACACAACTATGACAAAGGACCAATACAGTGGATGGCCTGTGCTAATAAAGGTAGGAGGGGCCTTTAGTCTTCTGTAAATATAAGTTTCTTTTATTTTAAAGTATATTTTAGACCGTTGATTAAAAAGTTATTATTACTATTATTACACCAGTTGATTTTCTATTTAAATCGTTTTTCAGATTTTTAACACATTACAAAGGTCAAAGAGAATAATAAACTTGTTTTATAGAAAAATGAAAAAAAGCTAACAAAATATCAAAGACAGAAAGCAAATTTAATACATTAAAACATTTAAATCACAAACAGTAAATAAAATAAAACATCATTATTTTAAAGCAGTAGAAGTGTTGAGAGATGATTTAAAAGCTCAGGTGAACTATTCCAGAGGTTCTGTCACCTTTAATCCTCGACCCAGAACCTCATCAGAACCTTTTCTCCGTGATGCTAAATCAAAATCCAGTCTGGTGCTGTTCAGTGGGCCTACCAATGTTTTTTATGAATTCTCTAACGCTGCTGTAGAATATCCCTTTAAATTCCCTGAGTTTATTTTAGTCGTTCTATATCAACAGCTTATTCTTTACAAAATGGCCCAGTGTTTTCACAGTAAACTAATTCTGCCTTCGTGCCACATTAAAAAGCTGCATTAACGGCCTCTTGATAAACGTGATCTGATTTAAATGAACCTCCTGCTGGATTTTCATGTTGGAGGTTAAAACAAACGTATTTCTCTCCTCAGGTTATTACTACGAGATTCCCTCTATAGGAGCCATAAGAATCAACACACAGGTAAAACAAATACACTTCTCTAATGAACCATGAACTGCTGCTGCTGCTGCTGCCGCTGCACTTTCCTCTCACATTTTATTCTGGCTCACTGGAACGCATGTGTCTTATGCCCTCTTGTGGTCGAGTGGCTGTCTTGCAGGAAACTAAACCTTCTGGTTCCTTGTATTGTGCAGGAGTACCTGGACGTCCTGGGCAGACCCATGGTGAAGGCTGACCGGAGGGCCAAGCAGGTCCAGTGGACCAACGTGTACCTGGACGCGCTGGTGTGTTACATGTGTTCACAGCAGATTTACACAGATGTTGTTGAAATGTAAAGGAATCTGTTTCCCCGAAATCTGTTCTCCGTCAGACGAAGGACTTCAGATAAGTTTCGTTCTGTTTTTCGCCGTTTGCCGTCCTGCTAAACTCAACTTCAACTCTGTTCCCCGTTGTGTTTGCGAAAGCACTGATTAACTCCCCCCCACCCAAAAAACTGCTGCGCAAAGCCATTTTTTTTGTTGCTCTTAAGCCTCAGTCATGATTTACTTTTTTGAGAGGTTGTGGTAGATAAGGAGGCATTCAGCCGAGCGCAGCCAAGCGGCTCAGTCGTTGTCATCAGTTTGCTGATAAGACGCTGTCAACGTCTGGGATCGGCGTCGACCTCGTCAGCACCAGAAACGTCTCTGCCTTCTGTTAAAGAAAAGATCCAGTTTCCAACATGGAGCTGTTCTGGGTTTTTCAAATGACCCGGTGACACTCGCGGGATCTGTGGTTTACAGAGTTTTGTTTTATTTATATCATTTATGCCATGAGAAAATCCTCTGTGTTCATGTATGTGCCGTGTGTTTGATCCTGCAGGAGCTCGGCCTGGTGATCACTGGAACTCTGCCGGTCTTCAACAAGACCAACACAGGCTCCAAGGTATTTAACAGCCGTCTTCAACGATACATTTATTGTAAATCACAACTTTTTTTGTATTTTATTCTTTGTTTGATAGTTTTTTCATTGATTTGCTCATCTTCTTTTGAATCTATTTTAACCTTTGCCAAGGAAAGGTCGTGTTCATGGTTCTTCATGAAAAAAAGTCAGACGTTGTTAGATGACTGATATCTACGAGTGCGATTTGGTGCAGTTTGATTGAATTGTAGGAAACTGTTGTTGGACGCATGAGCTGCACTGTCACTATAGATCTACCGACTACATTTCCTGACACACACTTCGACCCCACGCGACGCTTTGAGTCTGCCTGACGCGCCATATTGTTCCCAATTATCGTCTCATCCTCCGCTTTCATCCGCTGCTTTCTTGTGGCTCGTCCTCTGTCGGTCTCCCACACGCTTCCTCAGCAGGAAGAGAAGCTGGGGTGTCGTAAAGCAGAAATCAAAATGAGATCAGACCTGCAGATCAGAGACGGGAATGATCCGGTAGCTAAGTACTTCAAGATGAGTTTACATGTCTACTACCTCTGACTACCTCCGCTACGGTTGAAAGCAAGGCTGGAAATGCCTCGTCAGTGAGTCATGGGGGCTCCTCTGGCTTTTGGGAATGAGACTGACCAGATTTCTATTGAAATTTCCTTGGAATTGTTCAGAATGCACAGAGGGACTTGATTCATACAGAAAGAACAACAGGCCTCCTACGTGGGTCTTACACTGAGACTTTCTTTTATCTCTCTTTCACCATGTTGCCTTCTCAGAAATCACAGAACCAGCTTATCCTGGGGGTTATGGCTATTGATGTCTCGCTGGAGGACATCAAGAGACTCACGCCTCGGTTCACGGTGAGAGCACACACTCCAGTCTACTGTCTGTAGAGTTCATAGGTTCTTCCTGTCATTTCACTGCTGTCTTTCTCTCTTCCCTTTCTCCTGTAGTTTGGACCGAATGGTTACTACTTTGCCATCGACCCTAACGGATACGTGCTGCTCCACCCTAATCTGCAGCCGCTGGTAGGACATGTCTCTCAAGAGCATTAATTTGCTTTAAAGCCATTTGGTGCACATTAAAGGAGACATACTCTGCTCATATTCAGGTTCATATCTTTAATTTGTTGTTAGTTGAAACGCTTTACATGGGCTTATGTAATGAAAACATCACTTTCCTCAGGCTGTCCAATAGCTGCAGCTCCTCTTTTCAGCCTATGTCTGAAACACCAAGTCTCCTGATAAAGCCCTGTCTGCTATTATTGGCCAATTTGTCAGCTTTATTTAGTCTTTATTTAATTTATTTAGTCTTTTATTTATTTATTAGAACTTGTACATTCACCAAAAAACATGAAACACACTAGAGGAAAGAAAAACTGAGACTCTTGACTCTTGCAGCCTGTTGAGGTTTTAATATCGCGCTCAGATTCGGTATCTTTGTTTTTCTGCAGCAGGACATATTATATTACGCTGCTTGTTGCTTTATTCTGCCGAAACCTGCAGATATATTGTCAGTTTCTCTTCATCTCTTTGACTAAAATCTCCATCATATGGCCCCCGGTTGAGGATGATTGTTGAAATGTGGCAACATGTTTCCCATTGACCTTGCTCACATCGGTTACAGATGATTACAACATGCAGAAGTCAAGTCGGAGTTACCAAACAGTCTGATCCACAGCGTGTTCCCTCCTGGAGGTTGCATAACGTCAGCGTGTTTTTGGAAACACTTCATTAACTGCATGTTTATTGCTCAGTTTTCATCCTTTGTACTACAAGGCCACCGATTGTGAGTTAGTGAGCGTACCATGGATTAATTTCTTCCGAGTGGATTAATTGTTTCTGGTTTGTTGTTTTTCCGTGCAGACTGCCAAGTTCCATGAACCTGTAACGCTGGACTTCCTGGACGCAGAGATCGAGAACGAGATCAAAGTGGAGGTTTGGAACATATTTGAATTTTCTATGAAGCTGTGTCAGAATCGACATCACTGTTGTTTCTCATCCTAATACTTTAAATTTGTTTTTGTTTTTTTTCAATTGTCAACAGATGCGGAAAAAAATGATTGACGCAGAAAGAGGGGATTACACGATGGCTACGCTGGTGAAATCCCAAGACGAGGTGATTTTACAATGATCACAACAGTATTAAGTACATCTGTGTACAAAGTTCCACATGTGCTGATCAAAGTGTTTCCCTCACAGCGCTACATCGACCAGAACTACAGGATGTACAGCTACGCTCCAGTGAAGGGAACAGATTACAGGTAAATATCATATTTTGAATATGTTTCAGGGAAGTGATATTTCTTAACTTGTAAGAGGAACTGCAGAGGCCTTAGTTTGACTCAAATTAATATATTAATATTAGTAAATTAATCTCATTGGAACTAAGACTTGGCCAGCGACAGCCACTGGCCGGAGGCTTCATACTTATTATTTATTATATTTATTTTTAGTGTTTTCCATCCGTCAGTTCGTCATCTGCTCCGTTCTCGTGAACGCAATATTGGAAGAACGCCTTCAGGCTATTTCTTCAAATTTCATACAAACATTTACTTGGACTCAGCGATGAGCTGATTAGATTATGTTTGTCACAGGTCAAAGGTCAAGCACATTCTTTTTTGCCTTGTGAAAGTAATATCTCGGGAATGCCTCCTGGGTATCCTTTCGAATTTGGGACAAACATTCACTTAAAATTGGATTTGATCTTGGTAGCCAAAGGTCAAGGGTCAAGGTCATGGTGGCAAAACATGTTTTTGACTTTTTTTGATTTATATCTCAGGACCGCCACAATGGAATTTCTTCAGCTTTTGATCAGTTGTCGCTTTGACTCAAAGATGAAGTGATTCGATGTCAGTGGTCCAAAGGTCAAGGTGACCTTCTGTGAATCTTAAGAAAATATTTATGCGTCCTGAAACTGCACTGGACGTTGAAAGGATTCCTCCGCAAAGTTTTTCTCAAAACCAACACATGAATAATAAAAAAGATTTGAAACGTTCCGTGCATAAGTAAACTCTGTTACGACAATTCTTCTGTATGAGATGTTTGTGTCTTTCTTGCGTCCCGCAGCCTGGCCCTGGTCCTCCCCAAGTACAGTATGCATTACATCCGGGCCACGATCGGTGACACAATCACCCAGGCTAAATGTAAGTTCCCCCATAAATCAGTTCAAATCCCTTGTGGCACTACAGTGTATTATTAATATTATAGTAATAATATTCTGCAGTGTTTGGTGTAAAGTGATGTTAATGTTGTCCAGTGTTCGCTCTCCGTGTGAGGCTGAGAAATTATCCGCTTATGGTTCCTATCCATCATTTACAGTAACACCCTCCCCCAACCCACACACACACACACACACATATACATACACACCCACGTACAGCATGCCCTCGCCCCTTGTGTCGCCACGGTGACACACACCCTCAGTTGTGGTGCCGTTCAAAGTTTTTGACGCCAGACAGCGGGACGAGCGGCTCCAGTGTCGCCTTTCACACATATAGGATTCATAACTTCGTTTACAGCCAAGTGTGTGTCTGTGTGTGTGTCTACAAGTGGGTATCTATGTGTGTGTCCGTGCTCAGTTCTATTGAATGAACACATATTGGATCAGAGGCTCCAGATGTGTCGCGCTGTCATGTCTCTTTTGAGGGTCTGTCTGTTCCCACTAGTTAAAGATGTCATTGTCATTGTGTTACTCAAAGGACAGTTTTATTGTGTGTGTGGTTAATATGGAGCCATCCCTGGTTAGAGTCTGTCTTCCTTACGGTTTATATAGTTTACTTATAGTTTCCCATGTTTTGTATTATCTTAACATTGCATTTGGTACGTGTCGAAGGCGAACGTCCCACCTTTTCTGCAGCTGTCGACGGCTCCCTATTCCAGAAAACTGTAGAAAATCAGTTGGCAGGGACTCAAAGCTTTCCTGACGGCGTAATCCATCACCGTCAACGTTTCATCACGTCTTCATCACGTCTATTTTTCCTGGCGGAGTCTCATTAATTGCAGTTGTGAGCAGGGAGAGGTTTCAGAAACGATGTTTGTCGGTGCTTGATGCTGGCCGTAGGGGCTCCGTGCTGTTATGGTCTCACAGTCAAGTTTAAGAAAAACGTTGCAGCATCTTCGAACGCACCTACGCCAGGAGTCAATAACGAAATTTACACCTGATCAAATAAAGGTGACGAAATGCATCATTCAAATCGCCGTTTAATCAGAAACTTAATGTTACAGTTGATGCCAGAAATTTCAATACATATGTACACACACGATGAAATCTCATTAACTTTGTAGAAACAACTTTGATGTTTGCACGCAAAGTCGTTTATATTCCAAAGGACAACTCTTTAATGATTTACATTATCTCCATGGAAACCTGCTCTCATCACACAGTGTGTAACCACAACCGAAACAAGCTAAGCTAAGATCATGTTTTTGTTCGCACAATGTGACGGAGTAAACAGTTTCCCTGTCCTCAGACACACACCCACACAGCTCACCCTACACGACCTGAACCACCCGATGCGTCTTCTATTGGTTTGATGACATTAACTTAAAGTTGAAGTCATCAAACCTTCTTTCCTCTCCTGCCTCCTTTTCCAACTCCCTGTTTTTCCTCTCCTCATCCCTTTTTCCCTCCTCCCTCCTCAACTCCTGACCATCCCTGGTATGTCGGACCCCCTGCAGCATTTTTGGGCAAGTATCCTCCTCTTGTGCTTTACCTCCTAACCCCCTCCCCCCCGCCGTCTCCTAACTGTCTAACTACCTGCAGACGTTGGCCGTTACTTCACGTCTGACCTGCTTCGTCAAACACTCGCAAAACACAGAAGCATTTTGTTTTCATTGCCAGTTTTTTCCTCATTAAATGGCTTCTAATGACAATTCTGTTATCCCGAGTGGAGCTGGCGTCTGCTCTGAGAAGCGGCGCTTCGCATGCGATGCGTGCCCACACAGCGCGTTGCAGACGGGGTGTGAATGTCTGCGTGTGCACGTATGTGTTTAACCCCCCCACCTGTTCAAATGGCCCTCAGATGTGGTTTTGGCACTGATCCGCTGCAGAGGGAAGAAATGAGGACAGGATGTTTGTGCTGTTTAAAGTTGAAGCCATAAAGGAGAAAGCTGTGGGTCTGCACCCAAAATCTGAGCTTTGTTTTATTTACTCATTTATTTATTTACTTTGACTCACTGTGAGTTTCACAGGCCTGTTAAATGAAAGACAGGGTCCAGCTTAATTCACTAACCGTCATCTCCTCTGCCTGTCCTCCCGTGTGCTGTGTCATCATCTCCATCTTGTTTGTTGGCATCGACTTCTCAATCTCCACAAAACACGGCTAAGCTCTTGTGGTTTGTCTAAAAACCGCAGCAATGACTCGTGTCTGTTCTCTACTTTTCCAGAGAATGAATATAAATGTCATTTTTTTAAAAACCTCCCATGCTCCGCTTTCTCCATTTTCTTATTTGTCATGCATTTGAGCCGCTCCGGGTTCTTGTCTTGCATGTTTCTATTTGTGAGATTGATTCCTGCTGGAACCCGTTCACAGTTTGGACGGATTTTTGGACGTAGCTGCACGTCTTAGATATTTCCCTGACTCAGTCGTTCACGGTGGGAAAAAAAAACCCTCCGAAAAAGATCTGGCAGGAATGTCATCATCGGTGCAAAGAGGCATGCGAGAGCACAGCAAATGCATGCAGCCGTCACTCCCTAAATCTCCCTGCGATCCATCATTACGAGATGCCGCGTTGGATTAAGAAGTCGGGGGGCCAAATATCAAAGCGAAACCACATGGGTGCAATTATTTCCCAATCATGGCCACCGAAGAGGACAAGGGGGTAGCCCCATGTCGTCATGAGAAATGCTGCTGTACTGTATAATCAACTGTCGACACAATGTGCTTTGGAGAATGTCAAAGAAACGTCAAGGTTACGAGCCGCGGTTAATCCCCATCAGTTCATTCTGATGCTAAAGACATCGCTGACTTACGAGAAGAATGCTAATGGCACCGCTGAGAACACGTCCACATCGTCACGTTGAACACGTGTGACCACATCGTGAGCCGCTCTCTCTGTTCCGTCTCCATCTCCATCCAAAGCTCTTCTGTTTGGAATGCAATATTTCTATTCTGGAGTCGCTCTGTGAATAAAATATTGTGTCACCTTTGACCCCTGTGGTTTTACCCTGTCCTTCTTTTCCCCCCCCTCCCCTTTCTCTTTTCCCTCTCATCTTTATCCTCCCCCGGGGGACGATTCTCTCGTTCGCCCACTTTCTCTCTGCTGGGATTTTTTCCACTCCAGGGAAAAATGGCAAGTATTTAATTTGTTTCCTCCTTTACTTTTATCTCTCTCCTGTTGTTCACAAGCCTTGTTGGTCCTTTACCCAGAACGAGTAGAATTGGGCAAAATTTTTGCTTTGAATTGTCCATTTTATTAGTATGGTGGTTTATCATTTTCATATTTTGGCTTTGTGGCTAAATATCTTAATCTTAGGACAAGAAGGAGGAACGTGGTGTTAATTTCACGGATCTATGGCCCCTAATATTTATTCGGCTCTTTTTTTTGTGCGTTGTTAAATATTCCCAATCTCCTCTGTATACAATCCCTCTAGTATTAAACTGTCGGACTCTGACCCGTGTGAGGACGAGAACTCATAATATTTTGTCCCTTTCACCAGTTTCTGAAAGTCTGCTCGCCGACAAGTTTGATGAATACGGCTACACGTTCATCGCTCCGAGGTGAGTTGACATGTCGTTTATTTGGTTTAGATTGTCTGAATGATTCGTAACGTTATGACACAGAGGTTCCTTTCTCTTCCCCCCCCCCCACCACCCCCCACCCTGCAGGGTGTACTGTAAGGATTTAAAACTACCCGACAAGAACACAAATAACACAGAGTTCCTCATGGAGTTCAACAACTACATCGACACGAAGACTCCAAACAACCCCATGTGTGAGTATCGAAGAGCAGTTCTTCACCTTGAAAAACTCCCGCCGCCGTCAACTGGGACATTTTCATTGAGAATAAAAAGCTTTTACACTGGTTCTGCAGCAATAAGACCTGGTTCTCCCTCCAGACTTCTATTTGCATCTCAAAGGGATTTACGGTATTCGGTGTTGTACTTATATGTGAATGAGCTTCAACCATCTGGCTTGGCATTAAGGTGTGCACTGAGCATTTAATGGAAGAGCGCCAAACCCCAAACCTATTCCCAGAGGTCTCCCTTCCCAGTGAAATACAGGTCTGGCTGGATGGTTTGGTGTGCATGAGCAGGCAAAGCTTTGTAATGTGGAGCCCCCCGAGTTCGTGTTACCCATTTGACGCTAACTCTAAAAGTCTGACCATCACACGCCTCGGTGCACATGTGTGAGGTACGGCGGCTTAGATGTGACACGGGCGCGCTCACACACACACAATATTCACCGGCAATATTCCTTCCACACCCCGCCTACAGCCGCTCGACCTCATCCAATTACTGTGTGTTTGTGAGAAAGAGCAGGACACGTCAAGCCAAGACGGCGGGCGGAGCAATAAAACACAAATCAGGCCGGTGGACCTTCTCCCAAACATCTGACCAACGCATTAACATCCTTGGCATTTTCTTGCATAAACTCAATGATGTGCATCACCCCCCCCCCCCCCCCCATATTTCTGCCTACTAATACAATAGGTCCCCAGATATTCATAAAAGTCCCTTTATTTTGTCCCCTAGTGTAATTTGACGGTTTGGATTTAGGAACTCGCTTCAAACACGTCGACATGATCACTCCAATAAAACTTTTCACCCGATTGAAATATTACTTTCACCGTTATTAGCTGCGAGTTTAATGGAGTCCACAGGGAGCGCAGAGGGAGAGAGAGAGAGAGAGAGAGGAGTCGGGGCCCCGGTGGACTATTGGCAGCTCGGGTATCGTTACACGCTTATACGGTTAAAGCCACTGCAGTGGCGAAGAAGTTGAAGTACATTAGGAATTCCTGGGCTGCCTTCAATAAAAGATCCCTAATGAAAACCACCGCACAAAGGGGGTGTGGGGGTGCGGGATAAAGTGTTACACCAGCTGTTTTCTCTGATGTGTGTGGTGTGTCATAAACGTTGGAGGAGGTGGTGGAGGTGTATCGCCGAGCCTCCACCTTAGTGGACTGGAGCGGGTCGTCCGAGCGTTCAAAAGAGGAAGGCGGGACCCACAGAGTGGGCGAGCGGCTTTTTATCGCTCTGTTCTGTTCGTCATGTGGTCGTGTCGGACGTCTCGGAATGCAATTTGGTTACACCTCCATCAACCCACTCGCCTGCACCTCGGTGGCATCAAAGACATTTGAGTCATAGCTTTCTATGAAATTCAAATTTCATGGTGAGGTATCATCTTTTACTTTTTTTACAAAAAACATTCCCCTGTCTGTCAGATTTGCTCGACCGTGTTGGGGCTTGAAAATTTAGCAATATATCATTTAATGCTCTTGGGAATTTCTTTAAATTTAATAAAAATGTTCATACGATCTCATGGGTGAGCTAATTGGAAATTGTATGGGTCAAAAGTCAAGTTTCTGTGACCTTACGAACCACATTTTGGGTTTTATGAACGCAGCATCTCAAGAGGGAATCCCTCCAGGGAATTCTTGCACTTTTTTTTGGCTGGACTCACAGATGAACCGATTTAAATCAAAATTTTGACCATATGAATTGATTCGTTTTCCGTGGTGAAAGGTTATGGTTACAGTTGCGTCTTGAGTCTGTAAATAAGAGAGTTTGTCGAATGAACCCACACTTGTTAACTCCTTCTCTCTTATTTTTACGTGACTGATTTTCTCCCAGCTACTTTTCCCTTTTCTGGAACACCCATGTTGTTCAGACCTTGAGGCCATAATGTCTCCACAACAAACATCTGACAGCATTTATTCAACAGAGATGTCACACTTTCAGAATGAGATGTCTGACAGATAAAAGACAGAACCTCTCAACACTCCCTAAGCAATTTCTGATCCGTCAGCAGACAAAATCAAATCAGCGCTGAAAGATAACGTGCTGACTTTTCTCATTCGCCCCTTAGGTAACGTGGAGCTGGTGAACAGGCTGCTCTTGGATGCAGGCATAACCTCAGACCTGATTAAGCTTTGGAAACAAAATGAGCTGCAGTAAGTGCCGCGTAGATGTTTTGCCAACTTCAACCGTCAGTGTTTTTATGATGATCCAGCAAAAACCAGCTGAAATGCGGTTTGTTGCTTGGTGTTTGGTAACCAATGTCCCGATTGGAAAATAACCAGAGTACAGATGGTTCAAATATTTCCGCATCACCAGTAAATGTCATGCAGGTACAAAGCACATTCCAGACTTTTGTAACTGTATGTTTTATGGCTTCATCTTTTCTGCTTGTCAGGCTCGGTGTCTCGGCCAGATTTGTTGCCACTGATGGTGGAATCACGCGGGTCTACCCCAAAAGGTACGTGTCAACCTGTTGAGAGGGGGCTGCTGATTTAGGAGCAGCGAGAGGAGCAGACGGTATGGTTGGGATTATCTGATAAGGGAACAACGGTGTGGTCTGCCAAGGAACCTGCAGTTTACACATGAAAAGCCTTATTTTGTATAAGTGATGGTATAAAACCAGATCACCTGTCAACTGCAGGTCACAGGTTAAGAAAACCAACCAATAGGACCTTATCATTATGTCCCTAGCTACTTATTCCAACTCCTTCTTTGGATCCCTGGGTTTTCCAGCTGGGATTGATAATCCCTCCAGCATGTTCTGGACCTGAACTGTTTTTTTCCCCTGGCAGTGGAATCTGACCGCAATTGGCATCCCAATTAGATGATAACCACCTCAACAATTTTGTGATTGTGATGAAGCAGTGGGTCTCCAATAGTCTCCCTTCAGATGTCCAAACTTCTCACACCAAAGGGTGACACCCCAAGCTTATGATTATAGGTTAGGGTTGGAACGTAGCTTGATTGATCTTCTGCTTGCATCCCCCTTGTCCGTGACAGTTGGTTTAACAGACAACTGCTACGAGTTATGAGCTAGAGCTGTTTGTTCTATGTCTTCACAACTTGTCGTGACCTAGTTTAGTTACATGAAAACAAGTCTGTTTTTTAGATATTTGGAGACATGGCAGAGGTCAAAGAAGCATTTGATAACAACGATTTATTCACCTTGGGAGCAGCAGAATGTGAAATTTAATATTTTGAAGTTGGAAGCTAGAAGATAGGCCTGGACGAGCAGTTCATGAGAAATGTGTTGAGATGCTTTAGCAGGATGAGCTTGAGAGACAGATATGAATAGTGCATTGGACCCGAATCAGATCCTTGAGGTGCCCCAGAGGGAAAATTGTGATAAAATGAGTTTTTTTTTTCCATCTAGAAATGACCTGCGACACTAAAATGCTTAAACAATGCTGCCAATAAAGTTTTGAGCAAAGTCCGAAATGTCAGAGACCAGCAATCACCAGGTGGTTCGCTTGCCAGACTTCTTTCAAGTGTGAGTGAAAGAAAATGGAAAAATTGGAAAATGATCTGTAGTTGGAATTTAAGATGTCTTGTGTGTGCGTGTGTCTGTGTCTGTGTCTGTGTTGTTTTACATAAATGCATTTGACAGTGCCGGGCTGTACTGGAGCGAAGAAGCAGAGACGTACGAGTCAAGTTTCTACAAGCGAACTTTGGACAATGATCTGTACATCTTCACTCCAACACCCTACGCAGAGAAAGACAACAGTGAGTAACAACCCTGTTTGTGTGTGTGCATGTGTGCGTGTGTGCGTGTGTGTGTGTGTGTGTGTGTGTGTGTGTGCGTGTGTGTGTATTTATACATTAATTCCGTTGTCCTTCTTGCAGCAAGCGACGACACAGTGCTGGTGAGCAGAGCGTTGGAGATCAATATTGATGGTATCCTACTTAAACCAGCTGGTAAGGACACACACACACACACACACACATTTATGCACTTACTCTAGTCGTTTCTCAAGTTGACTCCCTCGCTGTGCCACTTGTACATAAACACACACTTACAGCAATGTGCACGCCTACATTTTTGATAATATAGCTATAAAAACACACACACACACACACACACACAGACTCTTATTTAAAGACGACTACCCCTCGTTTGTCAAGTCCCCCCCCCCTGCTATGACACATACACACAAACATGCACAAGCCACACATCAGGTTGTCTTGTCTCCTGCATTTCTTGGCCGACTTCGCATTTTCCAAGTTCAGAGAGTAGAGTTGACGCAGAGGTCCCACGATGATCTAGGACGTCTGGCTTTTTGTGTTTTGTCCCAGTTGCCGGCGTGAAGCTGGACATCAGCGCCTGGATGGCGAGGTTCATCAACACCACGCAGAGGACCAATGTGAGTATTGTTCCGTGCCAGCGTGACACTCTGACGCACAACGTGACGGCTCTCACTCATCACTCTATCCCCCTGTTGTGTTGACAGTGCAACGATGAGATCTGTGGATGTCAGAGAAATGACGTGGTAAGACGTTTAATTGCTTCTTTTTTTTTTATATTACTTCAGCTGTTGTTAATAATGAGAATCTTGAGAATGTCACTGAAGTCATATCTGTGTCACTCCAGTACGTAGACTGCGTCATTCTGGACGACGGGGGCTTCCTGGTGATGTCCAACCGAGATGAATATATTGATCAGGTGGGTCCGTGCATTTAACTCTCAGGTCAGACATGAAAATAAAACCACGTTCTATCCCAGGACTATTTGTATCCACTTGGCATCATCAGGGGATATAATGATCAGTACATGACTCTGTGAGTGGGTCTGACCATCAGTAATCATTTTGTTTCTGGAGCAGAACTCGAAAGCCATGTGGAAAACTTTTTCCACGATACTTCAGAACTGTTTAGTGAAGCCTTTTGATATATTTGTGGTATTCACAAGATTAACTAATTTGACATCGCTCCAAGGAAACAACCTTCACAAATGATCAAGTATTGTCTTTTTGATGTTTTTAGGATTCTTGAAAATGTTTTTTTGTATCTCAATAAAGCCTCACACCAAGAAGGATTCCAGTGTGTGTGGGGAAGGGGAACATTTTATGACCTCAGATAAACAAATAGCAGCAGATCATCTGCTCCTCCAATTGGTGTGGATGCCAGTGGACATATAATCTCCTCATGACATTTTTGGGAATAAATCAATTTTGTTTCAAATCATCAGCAACAGTCATGCTCAGAATCATCCCAACCTGGAAATCCAAAATTTGCTCTTAAATAACTGATCTTTATCAAATTAGTGATGTGTTTTATAAACCAATAATATGATTTGTCATTTATAACTTATTTGAAACAGAAGAAAGTCAATTTCTAGGAAAGACGTAATTGATTACCTCATCGCAAAATCCATTTTTCCATGGTTGTCACATTTTTAGTAAAATTTAATGATTTGATTAAACTGTATCAGTATTGTGGTTTGTAAGATTTTAAGGTTTTATTTGAAAACATTTATAAAAAGGTTTATTCTCTCACTTTTCATAGACGAGAATCACAAGGTTGAATTTAAATAAAAAGTGCGGGATATTTGGGCTTCATGTCTGGAGAGTGGGCAGAAGTAGACTTTATGTCTGTGTCTACGAATCGACCTTGAGTTTAAACGTTTGTTTTAAATGATCTTTCACACTGTAAACACTTCATTGTTCAGTATGGTGAACAGAATGTATTTAGCATCTAGTGCTTTTCTCGTCTTATTGTCCAATTAAAGCGTTTGACACTACAAGTTACATTCAACCCTTCACACCCTGCAGGTAGAGCAATTTACGGTCAAGTGCCTTGCCCATGCAGACTGGGGGAGCCGGGGATCGAACCACTGACCTTCTGGTTAACAGACCCGCTCAACTTCCTGAATGAAATATGCAGCCGTCATTGCCCATATGGCACCTGTGTAGTTTTGATTACAGGAATAAAATCAACTCTTCATTTTTCACATCCGAAATGAGAGCAGCTATGTCTTTCATATCCTGTGGTGTCACTTCACTGTGATCCACCTAAACAATGCAAGCAAAAAATAAACTAATGTGACTCTTTGGACCCTTGAGATTGGAGCACAAACACATACAGTATCCAGTCAATTCAGCCTCACTCCCCGCTGCCCCATCCATAGCGCGAGGAGCCGGGGCCCCTGCTGTCGTCTGAGTCAATGTTTTTTCATGCAGCCTTGGCCCCTTCCTAATCAGGGCTGGGTGTGTGCCGGATAAATCAGTCGCCCTCTGAAGTTTGGCAGCAGCACTAAAACCGAGGGACCCGGGGCCTTGTTTGGAGAACGTTGTGAGCTCTCAATCATATTTCCTACAGGAGCAAAGTTTCTCTCCCTCTGCTAGCTTCTCGCTTTCTCTCCCCTCTTTATGTCTTTCACTCTCCGGCTCGGTCTTTTCTCTCTTTCTTTTTTCTGCCAAACCCTCCGGGAGTCTGCAGCCGACTGGGTTGTGACTGTTAATTCATTATTTGTGTTATTGCACGGGGGGTGGGGGGGAGAGAGAAGGCTTCCTTTACCTTATAGATTGGAAGATTTATATATTGCTCGGCCGTTGCACTTAGGAGGAATGGATATGCGGAGGATGGCTTGTTAACAGTGACCTTACAAAAGTGGAAGGAAAGGGATAGTTTGCATTTCCACACACACACACGCACACACACACACACACACACACACACACAAAGATGAATATTTAACGTTATCCCTCCTGGATAGAAAAATACTTAAACGCTCCCATGCACACGGTCATGTCACACCACGGAGATGCCGAGACAAACTACTTCCTCGAGGCTGAAATTTATAGTTGCCTGGCGGACTGTGTTAATCAGATTAAAGTGAAGTCCATCATCCTGGTTTGAGGTCGAGTTACTCCGAGTGTGTGTGAGGGAAACACCTTCGGCACACATTTACACATTCTTCACTGTTTTACATAGATTTAACCGTTGCAGGACAGGAGTTTATGAATGTCAAAGTGCTCTAAACTAGAAAATCTTCCGTCAGTGGTGTTAACATTTATAAGATTTTCCATTATTTCTCAGTGGCACCTTGTTACTGAGACCGTTTCCCTGTGAAGTTGTTGTGAGGCCATCAGGGATTGTCTGTGTCGAGTTCCTGTCGAACGTAAATGAAGATGGACGACGCATCTCCACTTCCCAAGTCAAAAGCCAGAGTCTGCACAGCAGGGGATGGGGGGTGGAGCCGCGGCGTCCAGGTCCCGCTGATACACCCGCTCAACCAATCCTGGGTCAAGTCTCAGCTGTCAATCATGATGTTTCACCTCATTTTTTATAGTATCTAACCACTAATGAACACTTGGAACATACAAAGGTGTGATAAGAGCTACCTCAAACTCATTTGTCTTTTTAAATCAGTCCATGTCCCACCCACTAACATGGAGGAGATGAGATATCTGTAAACTGCAGCCAGCCAGGTCACCTTACAAACTCCTACACATCGGAGTTTAGAGTCCGTCCAACCATTTTTAGATGCCTGCGAAACTAAAGCCGATGACGCTGAAGCAGGGGGGGGGGGGGTCATGCACCCAAATGGTCTATAAGCAGTTTAACGCATGTTTACAAACACATTCTGAATGTGGCGTCACCGAAAAAGCAATTTTAACAGTTTTAACTCATGTCTCCACTCCTCCTGCATCCATTAGATCGGACGTTTCTTTGGCGTGGTCGACCCCGTCCTCATGAGGAGCCTGAACGACTCCCTGTTCACCTACAAGCAGACCTACGACTACCAGTCGCTCTGTGACCCCAAGAAGGAGAGCAAGGCGGCTGCAGGCCTGCGATCAGTCTACGTGGTGAGTTACATAAGCCAGAGATCATGCACACACACCCACACACACACACACACACAACCTACCACAGACACACTTTGTCATCCACATGTGCACACCTACACTTACATGTTCACACATTTTCCTATCCATACATACATCTACTCATTTCCCTGCATGAGCACACGGACAGATGCGAGTAAACATGCATTTTTTTTTTTAAACTTACGACTCACACACACACCGTCAGTCACCAGGGAACCATAAATCTGCACCGAGCAGATGAGAGGGGTAGCAGAGGGTATGGTGAACGCGTTAGAGTGGGAGCTGCAGCAGCAGTGACAGGATTAGGTGGTCTGGCGTGCTCGGGTAAGTGGGGAGAAGGGGGCACTGTTCTTCGTCACTTGCAAAACGCACAACTCGCGGTGAAGAGATGCAAATTGTCCGCAGACATCACTCTGACGCCACCTCAGATCCTCAAAAGGTTTAACATTACCGGTAGCGTTAGATGGAGCGGTTACCGGCGGAAGAGATCCATGTTCCTAAATGAACAACGCAAAACGGCTCCGGTCGGCCGGAGCCGTTTTGAGACATGCCTGAGTGTGAGACATGCCTGAGTTGCCCAGGTGAGATGAAAGATGCTGGTTCTGATCAAAGCCGCTGTCAACAGGCAGTGGAATGTGTTAAATCTCCCCGATGACTCGACATGCCATCGACGGAGGAGAAAGGGACGCAGCCCGTGATTCACCAAAACAAGGCCATCGCATGCTAAGCATAATCGAAGCAGCATGTCGGGTCCTTTTATTTGAGCCGTGTGCTACTTTGTTTACGAACGTACGCTCACATCTGTGGACGAGGATTGTCTTCGAACTTCCTCTCCGAATTGGCTGGAGCCGTCAGTTCTCCGCGCATCGGCTCGACTGCAGCCACACGAGCAGGATGTTCTGATTGGTACGACCAGCTTAATGTGATTTGCCCCATGAGTTATTAAGTAGATAATTCTGTCCTGCTCTGATATTCATTTTCATCTTGTTTGTCCCTGTCAGCCCACAATCGCAGATATATTGAGTTTAGGATGGTGGGCGACAGCTGCAGCCTGGTGAGTGTCATGTTTTTTTATTGACCTTTTAACAATGTGGTTGTCATTAATTTCATCCCATTTTTTGGTCAAATGATTCATAACAAAATTACACAGTATAAAAATCTTTAACCTCACATGGTAATAGAAAGCAGGCAAGGATTTATTCCTCTAAACTGGATGTATAGCATCTGTTTAATAGCTGAAATGTTCCCAAGACACTCAGCATTCCTCAAAATCTTCTCTTGATGTATTCTCCAACTCAGTGTCTTGATGTCATTAACAGCTTGTTTTACAAAATATCCAATAACAATGAATTCTTATCAGATTCAAATCTTTCAACAAACAAGGAATTGGTTTTAACCCAGATTGGTTTATTGTAAATGACGCTTCAGCGAATCAGGAAATCATCTTTGAGATATAAATTTGTTTTGCCTCTAAGGTCGATACTGCAGCAGATACTGGTCAGCGTCACATTCCCCAACTTCCTGGAAGCAGGTGAGCTCCCATCAGATTGAAGCCAGTGAAAACACCAGCACAGACCTTGTGATTAAGTTTTGTGCAACACTGATCTGCCTCTGGGCATCGTCATGAGGGAAACGATCTGGTAACAGTTGTTAGTTTGATAAGGCCTGAAACACATCGTTGGGTAATTGTGTTTTATTCTTGAAATTCTGGTGTAATAGCTCACCACATACAACGTGTTTGGGAACCATTTATCACTCAGCAGTTAATCACAGCCCATTACTCATCCATCTTCAGATCTTCAGCTGTGTGCAAGTTGGAGCACATACGCCACTGGGGGTCATGCGTGTGGGTGGAATTTCTGTGCGAATACAAATTAAGCTTTTAGAAAACACAGATAACCATCAGATTAAAACCAGGACAAAATGGCAGGTCTCTCTGTTTTTACAGTTTTATTTCTCATGATGACGTCGGTGGATGTTTTAAAAACACTTGAACCAGAACTGCCTGCAAGGCTGGATACCACCGAGCATAAGTGAGGACATTTTAATTTGAGTGAAAGGACTCTTCAGGTGGAAGATCCAGGCTCTGCGTGTCTGCTGGTTTGTTCATCAGCTCCTTCTTTTGTTTGTCAAAGTCCACTAAATTGTGAATTTGCTGCAAAGCTTATGGATACAAGATTTTTAAGCACCACGGAATCCCAAGAGCCCAACAAAATGTAAATCCAATATGTTTTTGTGCATCTGGATGTGGAGTAGTTTTGTCTGACAGGCAGCTTTAGTTTATTGTGCATTAACATTTTGGTAGCAGGGTTAATTTCTTGTTGTTTAACTGCGGCAGCAGATGTACGAAAAGATGCAGGAGAGGCGTAATTCAAGCTTCCCTTCTGGCTCCTGTCTTTTTAGCATCTTTCAGCTTTTTTTTTTTATTTGGGTTTTATGGCCCACAAGGTTACTCTTTGGATCTCTCACAGAAAAGCATCTGCACATCTTGCCTAGAATTAAGGTTAATATTCACAAATCTGCCACAGGAGTTGGAGCTAAAAGGGCAAATAATAACAGACTTAAACTCATTATTATATCAACTTTACATGGATAAAATATATTTATATTATGTTATAGCTTGTTTAGTTGAACCCAAATGTCTAAGTTGATAGTTTTGCTCATGTCAACCATTTTCGACCATATCTCTCTCGACAGAAAGTATAAATGTTAAACTCTATACTTTCTGTATAAAGTTTAATGAGTTCTGTGTCAGACATATACTGCATATACACAGTATATGTCTGTACTTTGAAGTATTTAGTACCACTGTCTTTCAGACTTCATGATTTTAGGACTTGGCTGATTTTAGTTTCTGCCTTTGAAAAGTGCTCTATAAATATAGATTGTTTTCATTGTTATTTATGTATGAAGTGTATTTCCTGTTGAAATATCTCCAGCTGAAGTGGACGATGACTTGTCAGATGCCATGCTGAAGGAAGTCTGCATCACCAAACAAACCCAGTTTTACTTTTTGAACAACAACGTGTCTTTCAGAGGCACAGTGGACTGTGAGAACTGCTCCAGGTAAGAGCTTCACACTCGCTCCACACACACACACTCACACTCTGAGTATCTGCATTCGCATCCATGAGACACCAGTGAAGTCCCCAGAGGTGGAGGGCTGTAAAACCTCTCATGCCACAGAGGTGAAGTCACGTCACCAGTGGGGACCACCGTCTGGGCACGGTCATGTGTGTTACTGTGAACTTGTGTGTGTGTGTGCGTTTTAAGGCCCCCTCGTGCCGGCTAATAGAGTGCCTGCCGGCACGCCGTGTGCCGTTCCTGCGCATTAGCTGCGCACACTTTTTCCCCTGTTTTACGACCACCATAAAAAAGCAGAGAAAATCATTTGTGCACCAGCGACATGTGGGTTTCAGTCCAGGTCCTGGACGACAGGGTTGGCACAGCAGGTTTGTGTCCCCTAAGGAATAGAAGCTGTTAGGCAACCTGATTCCACAGTGTGTTTCTCATTGTGTTTGCGGTTTACAGGTTGTGTTAAAGATCAGAGCTTTTCTGGAGTGTTACAAAGTCATGTATGAGAAATAATTACTCTCTACTTTAGCAGCTCTTCATCGAAACAAATGCATAAACGTAACAGAGGGAAATCAGTGTCCTCCTTTCATTGCTCTGGATAAATATTCAACTCTCTGCATCTCCTGTGAGAATGATTCATTGAAATTGTATCTCCATCTTTCCTGGAGTCTGGCCCATGTGTCAACAACCGCTCATGTGTCTCCTGTGTGCGTCTGTTCCTCTCCAGGCTCTACCACGCTGAAAAGCTGCCCAAGACTAACCTGGTCTTTATCATCGCTGATGCGAAACTCACCTGCTCATCCTGTGACGCCACCCTGATGAAACAGGATGAGGAGCCGTGTATCCTTTTACCTAACACAGCTATCGCCTGGCAGGGGACATGTGCACTGGGTTCAGGGGGACAGATGTTTAAGATGTTAATGTTTACTGACGAGATAACCATGGACAGACGCTGATCGTGACATGTCACTATCAGCTGACTTCCTTACAGTGAGCAGTACTTGCAGTAGGACGGCAGAATGTTGTTTCTCCGGGCGTCTTGTTCTCCATCATCAGACTTGATAACGTGGGAGCATAAACAAGTGACAAATAAAGTACGCAATGATCGTTTCCACTGTAAATGACGTCCAAAATTTGGCCCGGGATCCAGATGTGCCTGTGTTTCTCTGTGTCTGTATTGCAGATGGCGGTGTGGGATAGTTTTGCAAACAAATCTGTGATCTTCTCTCCGGCTCACAGGGCTGCGGTCAATTATAGACAAATCCTGGAGGACAACACATCGCAAGAAAGCGCCTGCCACATCGTTGAGATATTGAGCAATGTGCTCGAGCTCCTAGAGGAGACAACCTGGTTCATGTTGTAAAAGTCACGCTGCAATTAAACTGAATCTATTGATTTGGACAGTCACAACATGCATCCCGGTGATTTTCCACAGTTATCACAATCCCAAGTGTAATTATTTTACCGGGTGGTAATCAGACTTGAGTGTCTTCTGAAGAAAAGAAAAGCGTTTGTTGCCGCTGTGATTAATCACTCTGTCACAACCTGTCATGTTCCTGACGTCACTCATCCAGCTGAAGGTCCCGATCCCTGTGAGCTGGCCCAGAGTCCTCGGTACAGGAAAGGGCCCGCAGTCTGTTTTGATAACACTGAACATGTAAGTTGCTTTCGTCAGACCTCCGCCGCTCTGAGTAAAAAATATTTGAACTGCGTTGCTGAGGGTGCTCTGTGTAATTTTTTTCAAAAATGGTTTGATTAGGCCAAGCGGCTGAGCAGTGACTGGTGAGTTTATTGTTCTCATAAGGATTTAAAAGGTTTTGCAAAAGAGAAATCCAGCCTGAAATATAGAAGCCTTTCAAATTAAAGTGTGTGCCCCGAGGCTACAGTTTGGGATTCGCTGTTAAAACCATTTCAGTCTATGCCAAGGACAATGTAGTCAGTTTGCAGGACTAAGCCTCAGTTAGTCTTTGGTATTTATAGCACTAAGAGAACTCCTACTTCTTAAAATCATCTGAAAATCCACGTCCGGGATTTAAACACAGGGTAAGGCCTGTCCAATAAACCAAAATTACCATATAACAGCTATTAACGTGATTTATTTTGTCCACTTGGAAACAGTGTAACAAGTTGAAAACACATGAGCAACATACATTATGATGAAGTTATTATGGTATGTGTGTTCGCTCCATGAAGGGTTGACAGACCTCAGCATTACTGTGGAGTTCTGTATCCCTGGAGAGCTGAAGTTTCACGTTTACTCTCCAATAATCACATTTTAGTTTTTAAGCAACTGGTTAGCTGCTTAATGCTCCACTGCTAACAGCCGACTTTGTCCATCAGCTGTTCGGTGCTAGTGCATTGCTAATCCCAAAAAATTAAGTTGCACAGTTGCAGGTCAGGATCTGAAGGCACTGTCGATTTGAAGGAAGCAGCAGAGTTGGACAACTCCTCTGACATTCACACATTGTCAAATTGTCCAAAAAGCCTGGATCCGCTCCTTTGTCCAGAATTGAATGGGTTCATTCTTGAGTCGTGTTCCATTCTTCCACCTAATGTTGAAACGTTCTGCTAAATGAGTAACCAACAGACAACAGAACGGAGATTAAAGCTGTACCCCGGTGGTGACTGTTTGTGGGACATGTTTTCCATGTGTGTTCCTAAAAATGATATAACTTGATCAGTTTGCACAAATGAAAATTGCGACCAGAAGGATTTCATTCCGATTGAAAGAAAATAAAACGTTTAGTCTCCCTGGTCAGAGCCCTGAATCCGTTCTCTATTCTCTGATATGAAACAGTGTACCTCCGTGAAGAAGTCCTGCCCATGGCACCTTTCCATCTCTAATATCTTCACATGGCGCATGTCTCTTCTCCTCTTTTATTTTTCTGTGTTTGTGCTGACTTCTCACGCAGAGACAAACCGTTGGTTGTTTCCTTCCTTATGAAGAACTAAGCTAAACAAACCTTTTTTTAAGAGCCGCACCGAATCTCTGCGTGTGAAACCTCTGTACTTGACTGTCCCTGTTTGTTTTCACTTAAGTCTTCTTCCAATGTCAGACTGTGTCGGTCTTATCAAGTAACTCTTCTGCCTGCACTGTCTTGCACACACTCATACACACAAACACACCCCCACACTAGTTCTTAACTCTTCTGTCACACGCTTGTCTCTGAAGTGAATGTTTCTGTCTTCGTACGACTATTTGTCCACTTGAAGTATTGCTTTCTGCCTTTTCTGCTCATGTTTGCTTTCTAACTTCTCACTAATTTGCTGCATGGTTCTCTTTTCTCTCTCTCTCTTGTTTCCCGCTGTGTGATTGGCTGTTGATGGTTAGGATGAGGCCATGTGCCGAAGGAGCTCAGGCTCCCCATTGGTTTCCTCTCTGCTCATGTTACTGCTGCCACTGTTCATGTGCTGTCTCGGGTCAGTCCCATAACTCTAGCTTTTTCTCAGCTTGTTTTATTTTCAATCTAAAGCTGCTTTCAGACGTGCTCTGATGAACATTTGCCTGAATTTTTCCCGGAGGGGCTTTATGTGAGAATGAAAATCCAAGTCGGGTGCTCCAGACGTAATCCAGAACTTCTTCTGCCAGCCCTCTAGCAAAATGTCCAAGTGATCCCATGTGAGAGCACAGCATGAAAATGTTCAAGAAAGCAAGTGGGCGTATTTATGAGGTTTTTTAAAACAAAAAAACAAAAATACTTAGAATAACTCAGGATGAAAGAGAGGTGCCGTACACGTGAGAGATGCCAAAGTACATGTTGAAACAGAAAGACAACGAGATTCGCATCGGTTTCGATGTGCTGTCAACAAAAACATAATTTCTGCAACTGAATTTATGGGGGCGTGTCCTTGCCACCTCTTGCCTGAATGTTCCGGACATTCTCCAGACAATCTCCTGTTGTGCTCACATTTTCCAAGAGCTTATGTCTGAAATCAGCTTGAAAATCTTTGATTGTAACAGTCGCTCTCCTTCCCCTGATATCCTCAACTTTCCTCACCTTATCTAACTTATTCTCCTCATTTGATCTTGCGTGCCTGCAGTTATCCTTGTTACCTGTCAGTCTCTGTATGTTCTACCTCCATCTGTCTTTACCTTCCCAAACTTGCCTCCCAGTCTTTGAAGCTATGCTCTTTGTTCATTTACCCATCCATCATAATTCGTCTCAGGCAATTAACTCTGGTGCCTGTCTCTACTGACATGTGATCACTGACGTATCCAGGCATGAGCTCCATAAGACTCTTCACTTCTAGTTTGTACCCTGATCCATGCACCTTTTAAATGATTATCAACGGCTCCTCAGTGAAACATCCCTCCTCTTCTACCAGACAATATCTTATCAGTATCGTGCCATGCATAATTCTAGTTACGTAAATAAAATGACATTTTGAAGCCTTGTGATATTTCCTCCTTATACCCTGAGGTTCCAATAGACCAATTTCTAAGCTTTATTAGCAACGCTAGCAACGCCTGTCAAGCTTTCTCCTGTTGTACAACATACACAGTTTAAGAGTTGCAGATTTACAGTAATAGTTGAATTTGTCTTTATTTTAAGATACAAGAAGACTTGACTGCCAAAATGTTAACCGGCAGATGTTATTAGCTTTGGTAGCTATGAAAACCCTGAAAGAATTGGTTGTTGTTTTTTTTTATTTGATTTAAATCCAAAATATGAATCTTATTTCAACATTCATGATATTCTACGAGAGAATAAGCTTTTAGGATGTGTAAACATAACACAATACCGCAAAATGCTAATGTTGCTGATACGAAATGTAATTTAGCAGGCAAGCTACGGCTGTTTGTGGGAGGAATTTAGGAAATTACCATCTTAAAACTGTTTATTGGGTTGGTTTTTAACAAACAGTAACTTCACTTCTTTGCCTCGCCGCTCGGCGCTAGGAGGCGGATCCAGACTGTGGAGGGGCATCCAGCCTGAGGCCCCCGCTTTGGCTGATGGCGTCTCTTCAGCTGGTCCTGCTCTGGGTTCTGACTGGATCCAGAAACCACGCTGTCCCGTCATGACCTCTGAACGACCTCATCGCACCCTCTAGCTCCCCCCCTTCAACTCTCCAACATGGCAACCAGCATGCGACGCTGCCACTAAAACGATGAACGCCCCATGAGAAGTAACTAACAAGCAAAAACCTGTGAGCCCCCACATTCTTCCGGTTTCAGGGGTCTCTCAGTGATTTCACCAGGTCTGAGGGTGCGAGCGAAGAAAGAAATGTGTATCAGAAGATCGGTTCGAACTGTAAGAACGACCTTGGCCTGCGGATATCCTTCATCCCTTCAGTTGTCCCCCAGGGGAGAGTAGAGGAATCCAGAGATTCATTGTGATTGGCGACTTCCGAACTTTCTCTGACTTGATGTCGCTGATGACGGAGATTGGACTGCCTTACATTATCAGAGGGAGTGAAATCCCAGTGGAAGGGACGTGCTGTTTAATCAGTGAAGTTGAGCAGTTTTATTCACCACTGCCAGAATCAGTGCTGCCCTTTTGTGAGCGTACAATTTATTTACAATCGATTTGCAGTGGATAGTTATTAGGTTTTTATTGTTTTGTGGTTTCCAATTTGGCTACGATTGCAGTACGAGATGCCACATTTTTACATCAAGAGCTGTTGCTCTTCCGTTGGGTTGCTGATAATATAATGTCATCTCTGTCTGATTTTTAAATAGCAACACCCATGTTCACAATGTCCCTGAGGCCTTCGCCTGGTGTTCTTTTGTGTAGATACTGTATTTGCAGTGTGGAAATCATCTTCATTGATATGTTTTATGCACAGAAACAACCCGTCAACTGCCACAGAGCTCCGGCTTCTGAGTGTCTGGATTCGATTTTTTTTTACAGCTGAACACCTAAACATCAATCAGGAGTCGTAACTGTTTGTGGATTTTTCCTCCTCGGTGTCGGATCGCTCCGGTGAAAACTTTGTTGCCATAGCGCACATTAACCAATCAGGATGAGCCTGGCTGGTGTCAGTGGACAGAATCTCTAGTGCCATGTGGACTGCGTGACCCAGACTAACCCTTTAGCTACTAAATGGAAAGAACTATAGTATTTTTATTTATTTCACTATTTATTTTATTCGAATGAAGCATTGAGACAGTATGCTACCGTTTGTTTTATCGCCACCACTAAAGAAAATGAATGAACGGTGATAGAGGAGTTTGTACTTGACCTTTTGTTCAACAGAGAAACAGGAAATCCATACGTTTGTATTCACTGCTGTCACTTTTAAATTAAATGACTACTATCTGCACTGCAATTCAAAGTGCAGCTGTTATTTGTCTTTACAGTTGGATCGTCTGGCTGAAGATCAGCCTCCATCTCTGTGTAGCAGTGAGATTCCCTCTTGCACTTTATCATCCTGTCGCCACCAAGTAGAAATCACTTTGCACCTGCATTCACGCCTATTATCCTTTCTGTTGCTTTTAAATGTACGTTCAATTCACTTAAATTTGTGTGTCTTTTTACATAGAACATACTTTATTTAAGCGACACAAGCTCATACCTCCGCCATGGCCCAACAGTCCCCTTGAAGTCAATCAGGTCTTGAAGCTAAATCCAACAGTGCAGATCATGAAATAATCACAGACTCCATTGCTGAGAATGATCAGTTGATAAAAAGACAAAACTAAATATAGACCATTCCCCCAAAAAATGTTAAAACCACATTTAAATCCACTAGCTGTAGATTTGTATTTGGATCTGCATCAACTTGAACACACTCGTAGAGATCAGTGCCCTAAATATCCAGGTTTTCTCACCAAGATTCATGGAGTTGGGAAATCGGTGTAGATGTCAAAATATTTTAGCGTGAGAAGAATGAAATACATACTTGTCCAGATTCATGCCAAAATTGTTCGGGTTCTTGTCTCATGTCTCATCCTTCCAGCACAATCGTTGCGTAAAATCGAAAACAATACACCACCTCTCTGGTTTTAACAGAGGTGTACGTGTAAGGATGCACACACAGACTCATAAGGTCGGACAAAGCCCCAGAAAGACATTGAAAAAGCACTTATCAGCCAAACGACTGCTGCAGACAGAAAATCTGCCAAACAATAACTAACAGGCTACACAGGACCAACACTGGGCTCTGGAAGCAGTTAAATAGCGTGTGCATCACTAAAAACGTCAGTAAAGATAAAGCAAAGGAAATTAATTCATTTCAGAATGAACATAGAAAAACACATCAATCAACAGGGAATATTGTGAAGGGGAATAGCAGTTGAGCAGAGTTTGGCGTTTTGTTTTTTGTCGCTGTTGAAGTTGAATTAATTCCACAATTTGAACAATCCGTAGGTGTTGGCCGGTTCACGAGGAGATCTGACAATCACAGGTTTTCACGAATGCCTCATTAGTTGAGAATGCATGCAGACACCTGCCAGAAGAGAAACAACTATGTTTCTGTTCAGTGATATCTGTTAGTTAAAGGATTCGCTCCGTGTCTGCCCCTAAAATCACCAGTTAGCACCTCAGCTCACTGTCAAAAACCCTAAAATCACCAGTTAGCGCCTCAGCTCACTGTCAAAAAATCTACGTTTCATCTGTTTGACAATTTAAAGGGACTCTTACCTTTGTTGCATTTGAGAATTACAGCACATTCAAATCATCCCGCCTTCCTCCAATGCCCCACCCCCTCGTTCCCATCCGCGGTGTTTTAAACTTTTGTTTTTCCCCCTGGGAGCGGCTGTTTCAGTACGCCGTGGACCACTTTGGTCTGCCATCGTCAGTCGCTACGGTCGATACGGTCGCTACTCGCTACTGTCTGCCGTGGAATCAAAACAAACCATATAGTTGAGGACGCGCCTTGATGACGCGGGCCCGAATGCGCGACAAGAAGCAGACGGGCTTCCTGTCTGTTTCCATGCAGCAAACAGACAGGTCTGTCGGCCAATAAGGTCCTTCGGTCCGAAGAATTTTATTGGTTGAAGTTTTCACTAAATATTACGAGAGTGAAATAATTGTTTGTTTTAACTCCTGGTGGGTCTGTCTTGCATTTTAGAGTGTCATTACCTTATTAATACCAATTTAACCTTATCCACAAAAAGTGTAAAAATGCAACAAAGGTAAGAGTCCCTTTAAGACACCAACAAAATAGTTAATCGGGCGTTTTTGGGAGAGAAACTGTTTATACAACACCGCTAAAACCAAAACAGGGTCTTTGAGAAGTACAAATTAGTCGCCACGTGTTTGCAGGAAATCACTAATTCTGTGAGAAAGTAAAAGCTTGTAACTGAAATAGTGTGCACCACATAACCACTCTCACTTTTATTTCTTTAACTTCATGTTTTCCACCAGGTCAGATTTGGGAATGCTCGCTTTGTCTTTCTTTGTCACTTTGCTTAATCACCATCATAAAACCATCACCATCATCATCATCATAACTTTCCTTCTAGTCTGAGGTGAACATTTTACTCACAATGTTTCCATCCATCTTTAACTATAACTTTACAACTAAAACAACGTGGTGAAACTTAACAATGCTATTTAACATTTACTAACACTCAAGAATATCAAGTGCCATATAGGACTCTTATTCTCTTGTGGAGAAACCTATTATTCTAATATAACATTTATGCAACGTTACCAAGGCAAGATGTACGTCTCATGATTTGTTTCCCTGTGATGATGCATGGTTGTGGTTGACAGTTTTTTTTAGAAAAGATCCAGTGTGCTCCTGCTTCAGTGTGTAATGTTGGGAAGCGTAATATCCTGGGTGTCCGGCATTTATTCACGATACGATAAGGTACGATCAGCTATTACTGCCTTTCTCTTGGGGGGACAGCATTTGGCTCCGCCCCTGGTCTGATTCAATCTGGGAGAGGGAACCTGATTGGCCAGTGTGAGGTTTGAATGCACTATTCGTGATCTGATTGGTTCAAGTCACGTATGATTCACTGTGATTACAGGACCGCTCCATTGACTGAGCAAGTTTTATCTATAGACTGTAAATAAAGATGGTCGCGTCTCCAATTCCTCCAAAATATGCGGGATGTGACTTCTGCTAATGGCTAGTAGCTAATTACCACTAAACCTTAAAGTAAAATAAACACTGAACATACGTAAGTGTGTAAGTGCTGACTAAAAGGACAATTTATCATTTACTTTGACTTTTTAGTTTCGTCAATCCCATCCACTAATTTGGAGGAGCGGGGTATAAGTTATACTGCAAACAGCCACCAGGGGATGAGCAAGAGACTTTGATGTCATTCCATCCATCTTTATATGCAGTCTATGGTTTAATGTCATTAACTACAAATCATGTATACTTTACACTTCCTTGTTGAAGTGTATAACTGCTAGCATAAACACGTTAGCACTGTTATTGTGAGCATGCTGCACGCTAATATAAGCAGTTAGCTCATAGCTACAGCTACAGCTAGCAGCATTGTGGCTGAAAATCAGAATTGATTTGTTATCATTTGTTTTTGTCGAGTTTTATTGGTGTTGAACGGCGATGCGGTGCAGAATAATCAAATCAATCTTCACTTGAATTGAATGCAATGTGGATTAATGCAGATGTGATGAAAAGTTTAAGAAATTAGTGTTTGGTGGCATCTGCCTGAAACGCACAAAAAAGAAAAAAGGACATCCAAAGATTGCAAAGTATCCATGAACTGTAGTTATTCAGCTATAACGTGTAAACACTAGCTTCAAATGCTCCATAGAAAACACTGGAGGATGAACACGAGCTTCACAAACGTCCAAATGTTCCATTCAACTCTTTAAGTGCTAAAATCAGATGCTGTCACCTCAGGAATAATATACTCTCTCTGTGATATGAAGTCTTTTTGATTCTGTTGGTGCTCTCTGTATGGATCGTGTGGATTGGCCTTTTTATTTCTGGAATCTTGAGGATTGCTTAATGTGTGGTTTCTTGTGTGTGTGTGCGTGTGTGTGTGTGTGTGTGTCTGTTACCTTGCTGCCACTCTCTGGCAGACGGCCGGCGGATAGGTCAGACAGGCTTTCCCTGTCTTCGGTTTTAAGGCAGACTCCGGCTACATCCACATGTTTTGCTTCTAAAAAGGCGTTTGAAAACTAAAACCACGTTGGCTCAAATTAGCGTTTTAGCTCCATAATCTCTGTCCATAACCAGCCCCTGAGTAACATGTAAGCCCAAATGAGAACACAGCAGTGACATGTTGGGAATATTCACAGCAAGCGGGCGTGTGAATAACGTGCCATGGACACAATAGTGAAAGAAAAAAATAACTCAGGATGGAAGGGAGGTTCCATGCTCACTGAAGATGCCGATGGGCTATTAACAAAAACCTGTGATTTCTGCAGTGGAATCCATGCGTCATATTCTGCCACATGCATTATCTACCCAGGTGCAGCCCCTCGCCCTGAGGTTCCAGATGTGTTCCTGTTGTTGTGAACGCATCTGACTCAGACAATCACCTGCTTCAGTCTTCCGGTGAGACAGGCAAACTCCAGACATTTTCAAGAGTCTAAAAATTGCTTTAAACAAAATACTAAGGACGGGAAACGCCAATGGTGAAATGTAAGAGCAGGTTTTTCTTTACCTGGACCGAGAAGTGGAACTTCAACTGAGCGTAAGCGTTTGGCAACATTCTGTATTCACCGCTCGTAGTCGATTTGTGACTGACGAGGCTCAATCAGGACTGCATCATCGTTTCCAAGTTTAACATCGTCTCTGCCTGTCCAGACTAAAATGCAGCCCCGGGGCCAACAGCGTTTTCCAAAGCTCTTTATTTCAAAGAGTAATTGTGTCAACGTAGTGAAAGTGATACGTTTTTAAAAGTAAAACATGCTGGTGTGGATGTAGCCTCAGTGTTTGGTTAGAGACGGCTTGTAGGGCCTCTCTCTGTCAGTCTCCCTCGATTGTGCTTTAATATATTACACTTCTGTGGAAGTCCATTCTCCAGAATCAGTCGTGTAAAAATTTGTACAAAAACTGATGTTGTTCTCTTCAAAAGGAAAAAAAGGAACACTGTTTATAATCCTGGGGAGGGGGGGGAGATGTGTTTATTCATGTGCAAATAAGATGTAAAACTTCCGAATAAAAGTTTATGATTATTATCTGTTGCTTTGCGTTTGGAGTTCTGGCTGATGTCCTTTTCTTGCAAAATATCAGGGAGTGTTTTCTTTCCCCCGCAGTGGATCGGATTTCTTTCACTAACTCCTGTCACATTGCCAGCACACATTTCCCATCCAAATGTGTGTGAGAATGAGAAGGAAGCACCCCGAGTCTGCTCTCCCTGTGTCTAGCCAGCATCAGAAACTGACGTCCGGCCAAGATCAACAATGTCCTGGAGGAAGAAAAAAAACCCCACGGTGGCTCAGGTCCAGCCACGTCTCTCCACGGCTTTGAATTTGGCTCAAGGACGCGCGTCCATTAGCAACCGCTCGCAATCTGCCTCTGGTCATAAATTTGCAGTAATTCCTGTTCTCCCTGTTGCCTGTTGATCAAATGGTAAGTGACTTTCTCGTTAGTGCCGTCCGCTTCACACTTGAACCTGAAACCAGCTGTGGTCAAATCCCGATTCCTAGGGCCACTATTCCTGTCTAGCCCCCCCGAAGACACACTACTGGCTCGTTTTACTCTTTATTATGGACGTTAAAACCGGCCGTACCTCCGTGTGGAACACTGCAAGCTGAAATCTGACATCCTCAGGGACAGGTGCTCGGGTACGTTTTAAATGAGACCAATTACAGCGGCTTTAATATTTATTTTTAATAAAAAAATGGCCTCTATTGTTGGAAGCACAGCTGCTGGATGGTTATACAGAGACTCCTAATGTGGGATTACATATTTTCAGACCCTGTGGAATAAAAATTCAAAGATTTGTGAAACTTTTCGGCAAATGTGATTCGATAAGTACCAATTTAAATAAAAAATTCCACCTCAACCCACTCAGATTTAGAATTATAGGCCCTCTTGATTCAATTTTGTAACCATGGCATATTTTCACCATTTCTCTTTTTTGAATGCCTTCAGTGAATGTTTTATGACAGATTTATCATCGTGCTGAAAAAGCGAAACCTGTGTTTTCCGGTGACAGCCCCCCCTATCTTTCACGGACTCCACTTCCCTCCCCGCCGAGCTCTTCCTCTCCCTAAGTGTTATTCCTTGTCTGTCACGGTTGAGTTGCGATGTCAACAGCACGCGGTGGGTTTCCTGCCGGGGGGGGCGCTGGGTTTCGCGTCTGGCAAACTGGGACGGGCCCAGTAGGTTTACACGCAGAGGTCAATCCTGTTGTGTTTTTGATTGTTATCCTACGTCTCTGGGCTTGTGTCCCCCTGCCGCTGATTGATATCTGGCCTGAAGTCCCATAAGTAAACGTCCCTTTCGAGTAAATATGAAAAGTTTACTCTGTAAGTAATTACATTTCTAAGTATTAACAGTCCTCTCATTACACAGGCAGATTTGTTTTTCCAAATGTGGGCTTTTCCAAAGTCCATAGAGACGGTGTCACATGTTGTTTGTGCACCACAATGAACCTTTAAGTGCTTTATTAAATGGGACTTCATGAGGGTCACACACTGTAGCGCACAGATTCATTTATATGCATGTGCCGCTCTCCAAACCCCCCCGCCCCCTCGTCTCGGCCAATGCTTACTCTTTCATACTTCACTATAGATGGATAAGATATGAATCCTACATTCTCTTATTGCCAGAAAGTGATCCGATGGTGTGACTGGTTTTATATTAACCACGAGCACATTCCCCTCCGACAGGAAAACCTGCCTCACGCCCACAGACAATCCAAGCTGATCAACACCGAGGGAAGTTTAGTGTTGCTCAGACGCAGGCAGCAGAGGATCCAGTAGGCACATGCTTGTTAGGTAGAAAGAACAGCATTGTGGGTTATGGTTGGGAAAAACTGCCTCGGGTGACAACAACGAGCAGGGATTAGACCACCAAGGCGTGTTGAGGTTTTGGGTTTGTGTAAACATCTCCTGTGCTCTAGCTCATCTGTGTACTTTTACAGGTCTTAACTTTGACTCTGTGCTCATCAGGGACATCTGTAACCGCGCCGATTCCCAAATGAAGTTCTAACCACTTCATTTAAATTTCAAACACACCATAAAGACGTTTGTCTGGCACGGGACCAACTCCCAATCACAACCGCTGTCATAAATATCTTGTGATACTTATATGGCTCAAGGGGATCTCATTTCAGCTGAGCAGAAGTTGATATGTCTTACGTATCTTGTTCTACCCCACAGAATATCTTGCTCCCACTGTGACAATTTTATTCGGAATTTCTGTAGCCTGAGGGTCAGAGCAGTCGACTGCATGCAGCTCCTTATGCTCTCTCATTTGTTGTGAATATTATATTACAAGGAAGGAAATTACGTCAGCCAGCAGCTCCAGGTAGGCTGTTGTTTTCCAGGGCGAAACTGCTTCTGATCATTGAACAAACTCTTAAAGATATAATATACAACCATTTATTAAAATGTGTAAAAATGAAAGACCTTTATTTTATATTTTGTTGACTTTTGTATTTCAAACAATATTCAAACCCAGAAAAATCGCAAATTTAAGGAAACAGGTTGTTTTGTTTTCGGTTGCTTCTTAATTGCGTCATATCGGCTTTACCTGTGACTTTGTCAAGATGTATAACGGAGGAAAAACACACAGCTAGAAACTAGTTAGCCAGTTGTATGTTTTTTTCCTTCCACTGTCACTTGTAATGGTCACGATTATTATTACCATTTACTGAGTAGCATGAATTAAACATAAACTAACTTGATAAAGTTGCATCAGGTTTGCATAGATTTTTATCAGCAAAAGTTGATATTGTGCATTTAAGCATTGCACGCACACCTGTTTATTCCGGGAGCTGGGCTGCTGATATTAAATCAGTTCAGCCTTTATCGTCCTGAAGTAAATAACCCGACATTGTGATCATTTTTTGCCAACTCTGACAGCAACAGCATTCTGTAAGCTCGGGTTTCTGAAGGTTCCAGGATGGTTGAAACAAAAAACCCACACTTGGAGTGGATGGCAAACAAAACCCTGTTGTCCTAACTTCACCCCGGCTGCATCACGCACTCCAAGGACTGTGTTGCTTTTGTTTGTCAAGTTTTGGGTGTTGCTGTCAGCAGCGCACTCCGCCCACACACACCTTGCCAATCAATTATGCGTGCGTGTGTTCTTGAGTTCTTGGTTTCAGGGAGTCACAAATAAAACTGTCACGTGCATTTTACTCCAAGTCGTTCCTCAGACGGTTCTGGAGGAAGAGAGTGTCTTACGATGTTAGGATCTAACGAGCCCTTCGATTGAAGCCTACTCCTAACTGTGTCATTTCCCATGCAAAACTGAAACTCTGTGAGTTTACACACTTGTTCGAGTTCTTTCCTGAATGTTAATCCTGCAATCTGATACGTTTTGTCAAGGTTGAAACTTAAAAAAAAAAATCCAGGTGCAGTCCAACAAAGCTGTCTTGGTTCCAATGTTGGTCCGGGCTTCACTCCGAGTGAACCTGTGTGATTCCCCGGGGAACACACATGCTGATTACTATAAACAATGTCATCGGTTGAATGTGTCCACTTTCCCTGTGTCTCATGTCCTACGAATCACTGCAGGGGAAACTCTGGTCTCCACATTTGGGGGGGAATGTCTGAGTTAAGAAAATATGTGATACATCTTGATTAATAATTTAGATCAATCAAGATAACAAACAACAAGAGGAATGTATTGTATTTTTTAATGTCAACAAAAGTGACTCGCATGATGGAAGATGGCTTGATTAACTCTGGATTAATAAATTGTATTTAAAAGCAACAGTGCAATCATGCAATTACACAGGACGTTTGCAAAGAAAACCTCTCACATGATCCTATCCACACGAACATCCTGAAGGTTTTATGATAAAAACAGGAGTTTTCGACAATTAGCTTGGCAGAGTCAAAGATCTGTTCTCCGATTTCCAAAACAGCCTGAATTCCAAATATCCTCCACCTGCTCCGTTGTCTCCACGCAACTTGGGAGCCCTGTTGGGAGCTTTTACTTTGTGACTCATCTGCTGGTCATTTGTGAACTCACTTTGTTGTAATTGCTGCAGTCTGGTTGCATTGAGGCTTTTCATTTTCCTTTCATGTTCTTTGGGCCGCAGAGAAAGTGAGGGCTCGAGTGGAGGCTGTATCAGGAAAACAGAAAAATCCCCCTGGGCAGATGTGGGACTCCTTCCCTCGCCAGGGCCGTGCAGTGACCAGTACCTGAGTTTTGATGTGGTTTTTGAATCACCGGCGTCACCCACGGTTCTGTATCAGCCGTCCTTGACTGGAAATGTGAGTGGTCCTTATCTCAGGGGAGAGGGAGAGCCGAGCAGAAGAGAAAACAGAGGAGCACTTACAGAGATTTGCAGATGGACTCGAGGTAAAAAAAAGGAACAAGCTGTCAAGACTTTGTCTTTAAATGATGGTGCCCGGAACAGGGAAGAAAAAAAAACCTGAATGTTCAGCTACTCTTGATGACTGATGGAAAAATTCCAATCTGCTCAAGGATAGTTCTAAGGAATCAAGCTTCTCAGGAAACACCGATTCAGCAACGTTTTAAAACCTCTTCATGACACAGAGGCCAAAATTTAGGAAACAGATTTTCATGAGTTTAAAGGAGGGATATTATGTCTCTGCAATATCATGTTCATATTTAGGTTCATGACTTTAATTTGGGTTATTACCTGGAAAGGTTTTCATTCTCTAATGCTCAGAAAACATATCACTTTCCTAATAATCTCCATAGCTGTCCATATGCTTGGTTTTTAGCTCCTTCCCCTCCTGATGTAGCCAAGTCTGCTCAGATTGGCCGGGTGGCCCACTTTTTTGTGATTTGTCAAGTGCTTCCTGCATGTATAGAGAAATGTCTGCCTTCGTTATCGCTTTACCTGCTTCGTTAGGGGGCGTGTCAGACGATCCGTTGTCAAATAAAAGGCGTTGTAAAGTCACGGGACATCACAATTTCCATGAAGTACCGGCCGGACGACTGACCAGGAGCTTTAGAAGTTCTGTGGGAGAGCTTACTGTACACTACACTTTTTAACTTTACAGAACCTTTATTACACAAAAGACTCATGTAACATACTTGAGGAAGGAAAATATGAAAGAGCTTGATATGTTTTCTCTAAATTACAAACCTGTGCGTAGCTAGTTTTGTGTAACTTGTATGAGCTGACTCTGCAGGAAATGACCATTTATGTTTTCTGATAACTTGCAAACAAAGCAGTGAGGCAGCTTGAATCAGCCGTGCAAATTGGGTAAATAGTAAAAGTAAATTGGATCGTCTGTGATTTGTCAGCATCTGAATCTCCCTCATCGTGACTACTGTTCCTTTCTTCCTGGTTTTCTACTGACCAACTGACAGACCAAACAAATGGATCAGAGTCACAAACAGTGACTCACTTTGCCAGACTTGTGACCAGTCACGGGCTCATGTCCGATAGAGCAGATAGCAGACAATTGTATAACGCCGACTCGACGAGAGGCAGACGTGTTCCACTCTTGTCCAGCGTGAGTTATTTCCTGTCACCCCAGGTGTGTGATCAGCTCGTCGAGTCAGCGTGTCGACTCTGTGTAATAACACCGTGATTAAGCGGCAGGGTCTGGCACGCGCAGAGAGCCGACTCTCCTAAAGATCCTCTTACACGCCAAGTCCAATCTTGTAGCGTGTTCCTACAGCTGGATCACACAAGTGGAACAATATGCAGATGTGCACATTCTCAAAAGCCACAGACATACACACACACACACACATAAGTTGGCATGCATAAAAAAAAACAGGGCCTAAAAACAGATAAACAAACGTGTAAAACACTCACACTCTCGGCAGCAAAAGTGACTCCTCTGACTCATTTGCAGACTTTCATCTCCAGTGTGGACCACTCACGCAAACACAACGCCCACACAAACACAAACACACACACACGATACTTAACGTGCAAGTGCATTAACTCTTGCACCGCTGTAAAACGGGCTGGTGTGTGGCACAATGCTCCGTAATTGTGTGTTAATGCTTAAGTAAACATGAGCATAAACCCGAAGCTGCAGCCTTTTAGCCAATTAGCTTTATTCAGCCCAGAGACGTCGGCCCGGCTCCGTCCAGCGCCTCTAAAACTCGCCAATTAGAACCTTATAGCTCTTGTCACAAAAAGACAAGTTAGCTTTTTACTGGGGGTTAAGTGTGTGGCTATTTAGTGGCCCAGCAGTGACAGAGGCAGTATTTTCTGACCTTCAGAGAGAAGCTTGTTTCCCCGGCTCCTGCACTCATTCTGCTGAACGGATAGATTGTGTGGGTTAGCCAGTGATAAAAGGGCAACTTTGTTGAACTTTGAGCCTTTTCTCTTGACCAAGTTGTCAATTCTGTGGGTACGGACACAAGGTTTCTGTCTGAACGGAGGAAATTACTGACCTTGTTCATTTCGTTGCCGATGTAATATCATATCAGCATCAGCAAGGTCAGACGCAGGACTCGACTCTAGATATAATTTGCCAAATGAACATCCTAGTCGTTCAAAAATTACATCGTCTGACGTGATAAGCAATACCTGCAAGACGCTTCTGCTTCTTTTTTCTTCTTTTATTGTTTAATGCAGTTTTTCAGCTTTTGCAAGTGATTCAAAAGTCCGAACTATCCATAAAGGTTGTCACAGTGCAAACAAAACAAAAAAACGTGGTTCAGTTTGATCCGGACAGAGGTCACCTCTTTCGGTTTCACTTCATTCCAAAGACACTTTTACACCTGATATTTGGGTTTGGACCAAAGAGAAAAGTCTGAAGGTCGAGACCAAACACGGAAGTTGTGAAAGCAGCCTTCAGAAAACAGAAGTAATATGATGTTAGGGGCCTTAAACATTGTGCAGAACCAGGCCAGCTGTTTAAATATCGTCTCATAGTCTCATAACAAAAGAAATAAGCATATTTCCCAAAGTTTTGAACTATTCTAAATGGTAAGTGTGGGTTTATGAGGGCATGTCACCACTGGGGCTGAATGCAGGCGTAACAGTGGATGTGTGCGTACGACTGTCCCACTTGGTAAGTGTGTGTCAGAATGTGTGTCGCAGGCGTGTGTCTGTGCCTGTGTGTTGAAGGGAGGTCAAACCTAGGTCCGGGTAATTTGCCACAGATGAAACCAGACTCCATTCCAGGGGACCAGCACAAGCAAACGTTTCAAAGCTGCAGGAAATCTATTAGCACCTGGTGGGACTCCCCCCATCCCCCCCTACTCTGTCCTCTCTCTCTCTCCCCCTCCCTCCGTCCCTTCCATCCGTCGCTCGACCATCTCACCTCTCGCTGCCCCACCCCGGTTAATAAAGCCACACAAGACCACCGCCCTCCTGCTGTGCCACTAAAGCCTGGAGATTAGTGAGTGTGTGTGTGTGCACGTGTGTCTGTCTGTGGCGTGTGGCGAGGTGTGCATTTACGCCTGCATGTATGTGTGTGTGCGTGTGGGTGCAGAGTATACATGCAGTGTATCTGGACTTGTCCCTACACACGTGGAGCCAGTTAGCAGTGAATGAGGTGCCAGACAAACATGCAGCAGCTGCCACACTAGAAACAATAGCTCACGATCCAGACACAGTAGGCTGCAGAGAGTGCCGAGTGCTGACTCCAGGTCAGATCCTACGTTCTGCTCTAATTGCTGAGATGATGTTAGTGTCTGGGACGGGTTATCGGAAGAAACGTCCCTCTGGCATAATGACTGGATTTCACAAGCATCCTTTCAAGAGATGTGTAAGATACAGGACATAAGAAAAAGCTATTTGCTCGATGACTAAATCCTTTTATATTCTAGTCTAGAAGAACATTCATTTTGAAACCACTGAGCCTGACAGCTGGAGACCAAGTTATTGTTGGAACTTTTGAGATATACAAATAAACACAACCTTCTATGTCATTTGCTTTTATTTAGAAAAGGTTACAGTTGCCCAATGTGGAAGCAGTCTGATATTATTTATCGTGCCTCCATGACGGCTTCGAAACTGCAGTCGAAAACAAAGTAGTTCCCACGTAGGTGGCGACCGAACATATCATTTTGTCAGACTGTAATTAGCGTACATCCTCCTCACCATTCTATACATATGGCACTTGCTGCAGCTTGTTTTAAAACAATTTTCACGCCTTTTCTTCTCCTCCAGTTATCTCCCTCTTGTCCCTTTTGTCTTTTTAATGGCTTATTTTTCACTGGAACCCGTTCGCGTGACATCTACAGTGGGATCTTCAGAGCGCTTGCATTCACACGGCGAGTGCTTCCAGGAAGAGTTAGTCTCGGTTGAGTTGGATAAATGCTGTCGTGTGAACATCTATTTATAAAGTTATCGTGTTTACCGACCCGATTCCTGTTTTACTTCGGGTCGGCCTGATTTCTGAGTAACAACTTTAAATGTTTCCTGCCCACTGCAAATACAACATTCGTGCCAGACCCCAGTGGAGGACGCAGAACTCGTGAGCCAACGTGGAAATTTAATGAGTTAATGACAAACACGTTACAATGTCTGCTTCCATAATTCCAATAACCTGGTGAGTACAGATGGATGAGAGGCCAATTTGTCTCCCTTTTATCTCAGCCCCATAAAATGAAATGCTTGAAATCTCAGCCACAAGCCAAAGGTCTTCTGGCTTCCAGTCCAAACAAGGCTTTGTGCTATCAGGAGCTGACACAGGGAGGGCGACTCCCTGAGGAAACATGATTATGCCAAGTTTTGTTGCCTTGAGTTATTTAAGCTTGGCACCGAGTTCACGTGTAGTTATTTAACCTGCATTGTTTGATCCCCTTGAAATTAGTTTGGAGAGATGGAGCCATTTCTCTTGATGATGAAACTTGTGGTCGGACATTAATTCAGGAACTCTGCTCACAAGGTGGAATCTGTGGCTTCTCCTGACAGACCACCTGTACAAAGAAAAGCCTGACACTGCCGTCAGACCTGATCACCCCCCCAAACACCAAAGTCAGACAAACCCAAACAGGCCAAATCCTGAATTAGAACATTGGTTTACTTAAGCTTAGTAAGCCTTTAACCAACGCTAAGTCTACACCTTCTCTTACCTGCTGTGAAAAAAATGTGATTACTTAAGTCAACTGTGTCCGCGCAGCGTTCGGGGCGGTCGCAAGTGCACTCGCCTGCTCGCTCGCTGTAGCTCGTGTGCAGGGTCCGACCTAATTGGATTTATGTGCGGGAATGTTTTCCAAAGCCACATTTGTGAAATACCTCCACATCTGCTGGCCATTAGCAGTGGACATAACACACAACAGAGAGAGAGGAAAGCCCCCAACGCCTTGATTCATTGGACTGCGGCTCGGCTTTTATTGCAGCGGAGGAGAAGGGGCTCGCTGCAGCGTTCCGGCACAGCAAGTGCTCTCTTATCTGTCCTGGTCCTTTTCCTCTTTCGTTTTCTTTCTCGTTTGTTTGTACTTTTGGTCACTTAAATCCTACGTTTAGCTCACGGTCTTTTGCGTGCAACCTCTCACTCTCTGTGCTTGATATTGCTTTTATTTGTTTCATTCCAGCTTCATCTGTTGTCTTTTCTCCTCAGGTGCAGACATATCGCCTTCTACTTTTTTCTCTTTTCTGTCATTGAGTTTCTCAACTTTCACCTTTTTCTCCCCTTTCTTCCTCCCATCGCCCGTTCAACAGGTCTTATTTTCCATCTGCAGCCCACCCCGGCTCCCCCACACTCTACACGCTCTTGTGCCCAGTTTCCCCGACACCAATTTGTCTATGTCAACGTGACTTCCACTGCTGAACCGTTTTCCCTCGTCACTTCCCGAGGGCAAAGGCATCCTCCTGTTTCATCCCACGGAGGGCACGAGGAGAAACAAGCAAGGGGGTCTGACAACCCCCGACCCCTCATCTGTCATCTGCAAAGGGGAAAAAGCACTCTCCTAATTTTTTGGGGATGAGGTTAAGCGTTGAGGGGTTGGGGGCTAGCTGGTCTGGAGGTTGTTATTCTAGTGTCGGGAGGGAGGGGGGGTTAAAGGTGAAAAGGGGGAGATCACACTGGTGATTAGCTTGCTTCATGTGCAGGAATGGAGGGAAGCAGGGCAAGGGGCGGGCTGGGCAGCTGGTGTGTAAGGTAATTAGAGGGAAAGGGCTAAAATCCTGCTCGAGGACGACGGTCAGTGCTGCTCATGATGATGAAGCTGCAGGTCAATGCATGGACACCTGGAACCCGATTAAGTGATTCCTGGTAAATTCTGTAAAAAATCGTTTACAAAGAAGAGACAGGGATGAGCCCCCGGGGACAAGAAGTCACCGAAACTTTTTAAAACAAATATTTTATAGCACGTTTGCACTGAAATTCTGAAAAAATCCTGCACCCGTGTGTTCAGATCTGTAGGTTCAGCCCTTGGAAAGATGTTCCGCTGCTCAAAATGTCATAAATCACCGACTTGACGCTGCCAGCTGGATGAAGACATCAGCTCTGCCCCACAAACGGCATTTATATTTGCTCAGGCTGCATATTCTGGGAGTGCTGACAGGTTCTGGCCTCGGGAGGTGACGGGTTGGGAGACCTGCGAACCAACCAGGTCTTCCTGATGATGATTACATAACATTACATTTCATGTCATCTTGCTGACGCTTTTGTCCACAGTCACTTACAATTAATACACTCAACATTAATGAGGGGCCATTTATGACCACTCTACCCCCTTAGGCCACACCGCCCACATCCTGATGATGAGGATGTTAATGATCCTCCTCTCTGGGACTCCCACCACTTTACATCTCCATCTCCACACCTCTCTGCATGGCTCGGCAAGCCACAAGTTAGGCAAGGGTTTGTGTGGGCGGGAAGGACAGGGAAACAAAAGATAAGTGCGAGAAATGGAATGCAAAAGAAAACAGCTGCATATACAAAAGATTTGACTGTATTGTCAAAATTATTTATTTATTTCTGTCCATCAATCCATCCATTGCCGTGCACATATACAACATCAACAGCCATCCAAACAGGCTATTCCAGACATGCCCTATTATTGAATTCATCATTCAAAATACTCCCACAATGTAAATTTGAATATAAGGGTGAACAGCTTCAGACTCCTGCAGGTTGTCTTTACTTGCCGCTGCTCGATTCCTGCAGGTCACTTTTACACTTTCAGAAAGAAACACTGCAAACCAGTATCACCACAGGCCGTTACAACTTTTAATAGAATCAATCGAGTAAAGAAATCTTTATTATCCCCAAGGGGCAATTTGTTGTACAGCCAGCAATCCGTGCATGACCAAAACAGATAAATTAAATGTCAATAAATAGAACATAAAAATCACATGGGCTCATTTTAAAGGCCAATGGCTGTAGGGACAAATTAGCTCTCCTGGATTTCAAAGCAATGGGAAGAAACACAAACTTGTTAAACAGGGGAAGACTTGAATCTGACACTTAAATCCTGACCTACATTTGATTCGTTTTTTTGAGGCAATAAGCCAAACCAAATCCACCCCTCTTCACCACCTGGAGAAGCAGTAACATTCACATCAATCATTAAAAAACAAAGCGAGGATGCAGTCACTGAAGTTGTCTCTATTTATCCCCATGGAAACCGAGGGCCGCAGGACTTTTTTAGCGATGATCGTAAATTACCTTTAGTAATCATCAGGGAGCGACTTTTGCTATCTGATCGGACGTAGCTGGTGTTTATGTTCCGAATGAACTGGCCCCTATTGTTGCTGGCAGTTGTTAAATTGATGTCAGTCACGCTGATTACATCTTAGGCTTTCACTTAAATAAAATGGCTCATTGATTTTCCACATCACAGCAGTACCAAACTTCCTATGTTCTACTTTAACAATGCAGGGGAGTGAGTGGCATTTTGGAATCACCCACGATAGGCCCGCGGCTCTGAGTGAAAACATAAATCATGCAAGGTAATACTCCCATTGCTTTGGACTGTTTTGAAAGAGCACTCGCACTTCCACCGTCCTGTAGAATCACCTGTCAAACGTAACTTCTTTACCTGTGGCTTGTGACGCACACACAGGGCTGTGTGTAGTTCAAACGGCACCGATCGACACAAGTTTCCTGTGAGACTGATTTTCTGCACGTCTGGATTTCCTCTCTTCTCTGACGCTGATTGTCGTTGCTGGTGCACGTGCAACACTGCCATGGCTTAGTTTGCAGCCCCTTGAGCACACACACACACACCGACACACACACACACAGACACACATACACACAAATGCACGCCTGCCTCTACACCTGCTGGTACTTCCCTGGGCACACACACAGACCAAAGGGAGGAAAAAGGGGACCAAAGAAAAAAAATGAAATGACCTCTACAAGTCTTAATGAGAGAGGGTTGGGGTGTCTGGCATTTACCTCAAACCATTTCGTCCCCCCGCTGCTGCTGCTCTCTGGAGGGCTTTAAGTCCGCCTCCCGTTAACGGCTGAAGTGTGGATTTCCTGTCAAATAAGGGTTAGGGCCCAACAAAAGTCCTGTACGCTGGTACCTAAATTGGATCACTTCCAGCTGCCCTTCCTGAACACACACTCGTCATGTGTTATAATGTCCCTATAGGGATATATACTGTGTCTGCGGTGCTCAGTATTATCTTTATGGTGACCTCAATGACCTTTATTGTACTTTTAAACTCCTATAATCACTCTAATATTCCTGTAGGCCATTCCGTGCAGTAGTTTACGCTACCCAACAGTATCCTTGTACAATATAAACTTTATACTGCAGTTCTACTGTATGTAGAGGTTGTACCAGGTCTAATGTGGCATTGGGATAAACCATGAACTGACTGTTGGCGCTGTTCTCCTCCTCCATACTTCTTTCTCTCCAGGGAATCGTTCGCCCAGCAGGACAAATATTCCCTCAGTCCCCGGTAGATATTTTTCATTTTTGACGTAATTTGATTTCCATGAGAACATCTGAGTGTTTTTGTTTTCTAGGGAAATTTGCGCGGTTATCTTGTGATGTGACCACAGCGGTTTAATGCTCCAAATTTGTGTCATCAAAGACATATTATGACCAGTTACCAAACGGACCATTTTGCATTTCTGTCCCGATGTGCATGAAACCCTTTGAAGCCCTGTCCTCTTCAGTTGATTTGGATGTGATGCTATTTCAGTGTCTTGCTCGAGGGACAATTTAAAAACTGTGTTCTGCTTCTGTTTTGTCTCTTTGCACAAGGTCTACTACTGTATTGGCTAATCCACTATGTTGCTTCAAGTGAATTCTGGCGCGCATAAAGAATCCCATCTGCCTTTTCAGCCGAGCAGATGCGAGGAGAGTGCGGAGAGGAAGATAATGTATGGAGCTAGTTTCTTGCCAAAAAAATGATAGCTACTTCAAAACGAGTATTTTTCATGACACAACATCATCCCTGACATTTCTACACCAGTATCTGGTTCAGCATCACCACCTGCTGTTAAGGGTGAATGTGTAAAGTGGCCCTTCTGTTTCTTCTCGTCTTTGATTTGCTGAAGAGCTCAGAAGAACATAAACACGAGCGACAGAGATTTCCTTCACAACCGGGCAAATTAAAATCTATTGCTAGCTTTTAAGTGTTTACAGCTGATCTGTAAATAATTTACGAAGCATCAGTAAAGTCATTATTTCAAGCTTAACCCCTTTCAAAAGTATTGCCTCATTAAAATATGGTGCCACGTGCCACCATGCGACCAACATGAGGCTAAACATGTCTGCCAGAATGCACAGTAATTTAGTGCTCTGCAACTAATTTATGAAACCAGAATAGAATACGACGGCTAAATAATGACGGTTGCTTTCAAAATAAAAGCACCAACGTTTTATGATGAAGCTTTGTACATTAATGGGGATGGAGGGGGGAGGAAACCGAACAAATAAACCATTATTCTATCTCTGTTGGCTTAATCTGTCTGATTAACATAAGCTTACTTAAGCCTTCACTCTTATAGAAATATGCTGAAATTCCTTATAAGAGGGAGAATTTTGGGTATAACCAATTTGTGTTTCAGGTCACAATAAAAAAGCTCAGAATACCCTGTAAACTAGAACACTTAGTACAGAACATATCTTATCTCATATCATAATCATATAAATTTGTGACATTTGTGACAAAAATAACAAATCCAATCTCGAAATGTTAATGAAAGTTAAAAAGACATTCCTGGTTCAGCCCCTTTATCTTCATTTTAATCTTTCCTCTTTCTTTGTCCATGTCCCACCTTTCCAACAAGTTTCAAGATAATCTATCTATCTATCCATCCATCCATCCGACTTTGCCTTGAATAAAATTTGAAACTAACAATTTAGTAGCACTTAAATTTTACTTACTTATAGCACTTTGTAGTTTTGCTTTATTTTTGAAGAAATTGTACTTTCTTGATTCTTGTTGTTCTTGGTTTGTACTCTCGGGGTTGAATGCACTTATTGTAAGTCGCTTTGGATAAAAATGTCAGCTATATGAAATGTAATGTAATGTAATGTAATGAATGTAATGTTATGTTATGTTATGTTATGTTATGTTATGTTATGTTATGTTATGTTATGTTATGTTATGTTATGTTATGTTATGTTATGTTATGTTATGTTATGTTATGTTATGTTATGCTATGTAATCCATCCATCCATCCATCCAAACTTGAAGCCAAAGTGTAGTGTGGCACTGTCCAGTGAGAACCGATAGCAAAATAAGACACGGTACAATATTTGTTTGCAGGGTAAATTAACAGTTAGTTTTGTTGGTTGACATGATGAGGTACATTAGGAAAACTGTCACTAGAATTTACATCCGGCTGTATTATGGTAAGAAACCACAGCCGGAAGTTGTGTGAGCTGATTCCGCGGGACTTGACGGTAGGAGCCGCTGACAGAGGAGCGGATCACACCCGAGTCAAAAAAGGGGGTTGAACCGAGGACGTGTGGCTCCTTGGAACAGTGGCATCCGAGAGAGGACGGAGTGAGTCTAGAGCCGATCACCAGCCACCCGGGACTTCACTCAGCCACAGACACTTTCCTCCGGACTCGAACCTGCAACCACAGCCCCTGTGCCACCATGAGGATAAACGTATGGATTTACCAGGCTCTGGTGTGCGCTGCCCTCACTGTACTGGACTCAGGTAGGAGACACAGGAGATGAGGATTATCTGCATGAGTGGTGTTGATCTCATTTTTTATTTTATAACTCAAGACAAATCACCTCTAGGAATAAAAGTTAGAAAGTTAGAGAAAGTCCCAATTCCTGATGTTTTTTTAATTATTATTGTAAACTCAGGATTTACTTTAAAGCAGCTTAGAATAGAATTTGCATTCCTCTTATAGTTTCACCTTTCAACCACGTGTATAAGCATGTAAACACGACCTTCCTCTAATATTGATCATAGCTGCGAGAGTCACGGAACGAGCCTGATCACAAGTCTCGTCTTGCTCTGGGTCGTCTCCGCGTTTGATGCTCTCTGCGGTGACTAATGATGAAGATGAACCTGCTCAGGGCTGTTTACGCGAGGAGAGTCGACTAACTTTTTTTAACAAGGATTTTAAAGTGGAAGAAGGAGGAGAATCTCCCTGATGCCCTGGAGGACTGGTGCTCCTCCACTGTGCCATGTGGGTCAAATTGATCCATAAACAATTTGGTTTCTGTGGTGGAAGTGGATCCTCTGGATAAACCCCTTGTGCCAAATCCAGCCGCCCAACTGGTTCCCCACTACATCTGCTGATCTTACTGCTTTGTCGTTAAACTTTTTATACAGGTCATGGTCAATAGCATCTGTTGGGCCCGCGGCAGCGGCTCCTCTGGGGGGATGGAGCCGCCCCCCAAAAAGGCGAGCTCCGCGCTGCGCCATTACGCGCGGAGTCCCTTTTATCTGGTGGCCATGAGTGCACGGTCAGAGTGTCCCGGCTTCACATCTGCCCCCCGGCTGACATGTCCCCGAGTCAAAGAACTGAAGCCATAGTTACCACCTCCAGGGGGTGCCGACCCTGACCTCTGACCTCCGCCCCCCCCTCACTCCTGGAGTTGGGGAAAGTAAAACGCGCGCCTGAGCTGAGGTATTCGGTGTGTCCCGGTAGAGAGATAGAAAAGGTGTGTGTGTGTGTGTGTGTGTGTGTGGCAGAGGGGTGGGGGTGGGTGGGCAACATCTGGCCTCGGCGCTCAGTTCCACACTGTGTGCTCCCTGCATGGACCAGATGTAATGTCTGCTTAATTCGCACACACCTTTAACCTGCTGCTCCTCCTCCTCCTCCTCCTCATCTTCCTCATTCCACACATCTTTACAGTCTATTCGCACTGATAGATTCCATGATTGTTAATATTACTTTGCTCTGACAGGGGAACTCGACCAGCACACTTATTCAGCAGACGCTCGGGGTTCTGTGCTCAAGTGGAAGTGTCTGAGGAGGGTCAGAGTGTTGCTCCTTCACCTTTTTCCTCTCCCGATTTTTTAAGATCAAACCAGAAACCCACACCTGCGCCCCCTTCCCATTAAATGTCCTCCCTCTCTCACTCTCACCTCTGCCCGAGCACCTTTTTATCGTAATCTCCACCTTCAGCAAATGCTCTGGATTTTGGAGATAGCAGCGGTCTGACTGCGAGGAGAGGAAGAGACTAAGTGAAATCTAATTGAGCGGCCTGGCCAGACATCAGGGCTGGAGCAGCACGGTGATGAGTGCCAGATGTGGTCCAGTCCAACCCGAACATTAATAACACGTCCTCCCCGAAAACCATTCTCAACCACGAGGAGCCTCTAAACGCTCCACAGTTTACAGTATCTTAAGTACACACACAACTTCTTGTGTCGGATCTTGGCGCAGCAGCTCGTTGCTGTAACTCAGTAGCAGGAGGTTTTCCTGTGTGATTTATTTCGCACTTGCCCCCATAATTATAAACGGAAAAAATCTATTGTAGCCGAGCCACAGTGCATCTGAAGGTCTCGCTGCAGCCCCAGTATTTGCTCTACAAATCCATCCCACTGAAGGATGGGCTCTTAATATTTCCCAGTAGGTCAAAATGATTGATATGTATAGCAGGAGGATTTGGACTTAAAATATGCTTTTGTCCTGCTTTTGAACCCACTTGGATCTCTTTCACATGATGCTGTGTCTTTGCAATGATATAGTTCTCTTTTGATGTCCTTCCTCCAAAGGAGTGATTCGGAGCGAAAAGCCTATAAATTAGACGTGGAGAAGAATGCATCACAACATGTTATTTTGGAAATTTCTTCGCACATAGCATGTGTGTATTTCTTGCCATGTGTTGGATGCCGATTCCTCAGAGAATAATACAAACCTTTATTAGATAGTGGGAAACAATGACTGACTTTAGAACTTTTCCTTGTATTGGCATCTTGATTTGTTCATTAGAAAAACGAAAGCCTTTGCCCACAGCAGTGATTCTGTTTCGACATCTCCTGCCTGATAGGAGGTCATAAAGGTGAGTCATGGAATGATACTACAAAGTTGTAAAACTGTAAAAGAAAACTGTTCTGGCTCTGTCTCTGAGCAGTAAAATATGAGATATGAGATTTGCATAGATATGCATCACTGGAGCACAACCAGTACTCCCAGGTTTAAAGAGATTATTGTCTTCAGTCCCAGACTTACACTTACATACCTTACACCAGCTTTTTCTCAAACATAAACTTGTGCGATCCCTCGTTGTGGCCGGCCAGGCTGAAGATCTGGCGAAAAGTTCTTTAACGGGTTGCAAAACAAGCGGAGGTGTGAGGGGTTTGGCGCATTGATTTGCCAACATGTCAGTAAACACGGAGCATGAGGCAGACTGCAGCTAGAGAACGATTTCGTTGACAGCATGGGCCGGCATGTTCAATGTGCGACGGTGACGCTGTGCCGGTTTCCCTCCGTGTCGTCCGTGCCTAAACCGTGTAAACAGCATTCGAATATTTGAACCGCCAGGAGAAGACTCAAGGAAATATTCTCATTGCTTTGACAAGTTCATCCTCAGCCCTGGGAACTTGACATCAGCGGAGAAGCATTTGGCCGGGTTCTCCTGTGTTTGAGCAATGTGTGATGATGCTTTGTCAGTGAAGAGGAGACAAACTAATTCCACATGGTTTCTAGGATTTTCTTTTTTTTTGCATTTGACAGATAGCTGATAGTCAGGTGCAAACCAAAGCCTGCACATAAAGATGAGCGATGCGTATCGACTTCCTCCCTCTATCCAGAAATGAAGCCACAATATCCCAGACACCAGAGCTGCGATCTTATGGATATAGAGCCAGAGTTTGCACAGGACAGGTCGAGGGATGGAGCCGCGATTCTGCCAATTAACATCCTCTGCCAATTTTCAGCCGTTGCTAAACATCCCTACGTCGTCCCGTTGTACAAAATATAGGCTAAAATATCTAATTCAGGGGTCGTCATCTTGCTCTTGACTAATGATGAGTGAGTCCCAGCTATCAATCCTTAAGTTTCACCCCATTTTTACAGCAAATATTGAATTTGACGTGTACTTTGACTTTGCTTTTTTTGTTCCATGTCCCATCCGCTAACGTGGAGGAGGCAGGATTTATGACCAACACTACAGCCAGCCACCAGGTGGCGTTTAAAATGCTTCACTTTTGGGGGCGCAGTGGTTCCATCTTCACGTACAATCTCTGATGAGAAAAGGAGAATTAGTTGTGTTAATGGTTAAAAATACAACATAGCACCATATGAAATACAACTTCAGCCATTAAAATCTGGTAGATTGTCCAAATCTTCGACTGCCGCAAGTTGGATGACTCTGAGCTCTCCGGGTTATCCAAGTCATACTTACACATTTTGATGCTGATGTAAACCTTATTTAACAAACTAGAAACCTGCAGAACTCCCAGGTGAGGCGGTCGAGGCGTCCTTCACGGCGAACATAACGACTGTATCGAAACGTGCCAGAAGACGTTCTCATGCTGCATCTTGATTGTTTCCTCAGGTTTGTGCAGAAGGACCCATCAGTCGTTACAGCGGTATGAGAAGAGCGAGAGCCACATGCTGGTTTGCACAGACTGTCCTCAGGCCCCTCTGGTACGAAGCAACCGCTCGCAGGAGCAATGCGCTCGCAAATGCAAGAAGAAAAACTTCAACTGCAGGTGAGTTGTATTTTCTCATTCCGTCTCCACACATTTGTATCACTCCTCCTCTCCTCCTGCATGGACTCAGTATTTACATATTTCCCTTGTTTATCGTGGTCCCATCTCAACGACTTCCCGTGTGTCCTCGACAGGGCTTTCAACTTTCAGAAGCACAACAGGAAATGCTTCTTGCTTCCCTTCGACCGTTTCACCCACGGCGTGAAGAAGCAGGCCAACGTCAACTTTACTCTGTATGAAAAAAAAGGTGAATCCCAAAGTCTGACTCTGTTTTTTTTTCTCATGAGAACGCTCAGGTGCTGCAGGCCGGGGTTTCCACAGGGTTTGTCAGTGATTGCAGGTTGTTGGCCTTTCCAGATTTGTTAAGGTCTTTTTCTGTTGACACAATAAAAAGCAACCAACCCTACTGAACCCCCCCGGGCTGTTTAATCACTCTGGTGAGGTTTGTCGCTCGCATAAACATGCAGCCGACTTGAGTGGAGTGTAAACAATACAAAGATTCATTGTTTAGAGTCGGAGCGCAGCCTGTTGGAATCTAGCACTTTCGAATTTACGGCAAAACTTATGTAAATTCCAATCCCATTAAATGAACTTCAGGGAGTTTTCTGTTTTGGGAATAACACACAATAACACACAAGTGGTAAAGGTCTCATTGACCATACATGGTAAAATGTATTCCAGGTGGTCAGGTTAGCAAGAGGGAATAAACTTTAAATTTATGATACGCTGTATAAATTGGCACACGAGGAACACACAGCCACAGTTTGTATCAAAGGGAAAACATGAATGGATGTTTTCAAATGCTTTTTATCCCTTTGCCCTTTGCTCAGATTATATAAGGGAGTGTATCGTTGGCACCAAGGACTACAGAGGGAGGAGGTCTTGGACGAAGTCGAACATCACTTGCCAAGCTTGGTCAGATAATAACATCAATGAACACACGTAAGTCCTCTCATCTCCAAATGTACAAGTCAAACAAAATGCATTTTGTATGTGGGACGGGTGGATACGATTCACTTGTCACCTTGGGGCGTGCAGTGCCTTGGACGGTGGTGACTTTTAGAGAGGAGATGGTGTTAATTATTCATTTCCCCCTGGCCGCATTCCTGCAGCCTTCAAAGCCCAGCATGTCAAATCCTCTGGCCTCCGCCACCTTTCCGGATGCTCCTTCTTTATTTCTCTGTGTCTGATATAGAACAGGCCCCGGCAGCTGATTTACTGATGTTCAAATCATCCCCTTGCACCTCGGGGGTTAAGGGGAAGGCGGAGGCTCTGAGACGCTTGAACGTTTATCCAGAGTTATGTCAGATTTCTTTCAACACACGCAGGGATGTCCTCTCCAATGAGGCTGGTGTGTGTGACAGTGAAGGTCATCAGGTGTACAGTAAAGATGTGTTTTTCCACTGCTGCGGGAGAGTCCAGATCAGTGACTCTGCGAGGACGGTTCTGTGCCAGCATCTCATTAGTGGAGCTCATTAGTTACGAGATATTTTAACTGTGATGGGGGCAGGTCAGGGGGGGGTGCAAGGCAGAATAATAAGGGTTTGAAGAAGTACAAGGGGGGGGTTGAATGAAAGAAAGAAACATGCAGAAAGATTTATGGACTTTGTGGAAGTAAAGTTCTGTCTGTTGTCCAGCTGAGCTCACAAAGCCACAGCCATGAGGGGAAATACAAGATCAGTGATAACAACACTTTGCAGTGTTGGTCCCCGTCTCCTCCTTTTGTCTTCTACAGTTAATCAATCCTCTATTCCCATTTTACAAGCAGTTATTCACATCAGGAGCCTTTTAGTCATTGTTTATTTGACACATGCTTTCAGGCTCCTTCCTTCATGGCAAATGTAGCGTCTGACAACATCGCTTTTGGCTTGTCAACAACTTTCAACTTTCAAAGGGTCAAAGCGAGCTTTACTTAAGGGAGATTTAGAGCCACTGTGGGGTTACCTAACATGGGACCGTCCCGCTGTGTGATAATTACCACCATAATGAACCACGCACCATTTGAGTCTCAGGTAACTATTATTTTCACGCTTGACCGATCACCATGGGGCAGGGGTGATTTCTCAGGAGGTTCCCTTCCAGGAATGGGACTTCCACCTGTTGTCTATATTTAGTGTTTGAACAGCGGTGTGTGCTGATGCCCGGCCAAGCCTGGAGAGAGGAATGGAACATTGTGATTCATATTCTTAATAATAGATAACATCGCAGTCATTTGTTTATTCCCGCAGAGACCTTAATTTATTTTTCTGCACTTTTCCACTGGGAGGTCTGTTAGCGCTGTTGGCTTCAGAAACCCACTGGTGCATACTGGATTTTTATGTTTTGCTCAAAGGAAAAGGTTGTTTTGTTTTTTGAAAGTAAAAAGAAAAACTCTAGGAATGATTCATGTGTCTCAATCTGAAGCTTTCACCCACAGACAGTGAGTTTAGCTTTGCGGGAAAACTCAAAACTATAGGAAACTGTTAGCATGGCTTGTCTGATGCGAGCTGAACTGGCCGTTAGCGTAGACGTATATAAAGATGGACGACGCAGCTCTACTTCCTCCCATTTCTTCCTCCTAGCTAAGCTTAAAGTTTGCGTGCTCCAGATCTTTACATCTTACTCTCAGCAAGACAGTGAGTCGGTGTACTCCCCCAAATGTTGATTCTTTCCTTTCAGGACAGTTCAGCAGATGTCAGCTGTCACACTCTGCTTCCAAACAGCCTGTATTTATGTCTCAATATTTATCAAGCAACCCTCTAACCCCTCACTTCCTTTAATCGTTTCCGTCTTTCACTCCTCTGGATGCTGCAGCACCGAAGCGTGACCGTGTTGGTTCCCCAGTCGCCAGGTGCACGTTGCTGGACATTTCGCAGCAGTTACTTCAGGTCTAGATTTCATCTTTAGCGAAATCCCAAATCTAGCCAATATGTTAAGTCGGCCCAGGGAGCGAAGCATGTGTGCATAGTGTCCGCCTGCGCTCCGATGGGAACTGAATCTGGCAAGAAGATGAATAACTGGCCAACATCTGTTAGCACAACATCATTATGGATAACTTGTTCCCATGGCACGGCCTTTTACGGACTCTCACCAGATGCGGCCTCTTTTGTGACGTGACAGACCATGTAATTCCATTTTATAAATTAGGGACACTGTACTATGATAGAAATATATTAAGCGTATGAGTTACACACAACAGATGTGAGTTTTGGCGCTTGGCTCAGTGCGGCTTTGGAGCAAGTGTTTTGTTTTAGTCAAATGTGTAAGTGAAATGTCAATGTTAGACTTAACCCTGTTGTACTCTGACACTTGTAGGAATTACAATGCGGTTGAAACCCATTCTCCTTTAGCTCTGTCTGTCCTTGGGCCAAGTTATATGTCTGACATTTCCTCCACGCCTGGGCTGAATGATATTACGCATTTGTGTAGAAGCCTTGCATAAACCCCAGGGCGCAGGGGGAGAGCAGAGCAGACTCTCCCAGGAAAAGAGTCATTGCCTGGGGTAGAACGCTCAGACAAGCTGCTGAAGGGAGGGAGGGCTCTGGTTCTCTCTCCACGTCGTTCCCTGCAGATGTTTTTTTTTTTCTTTCTTTCTTTTTGCATCATCAGTTAAACACCGAGCAACTTTTTGGCTCATTCCATTCAATCTGCTCACTTTCTCTTTTTTAACCACTAAAGTTTCACGTGTTTTCTTCTTCTCCTCCGTTTTGCAAAAAAACTTTTTCTTTTTCTCCACCCTCCCCTTCTCCGTCTCCCTGGGTGGGAGGGGAATGCGGTCGACATGGATCAGGGGGGTGCTGACATGCCAGCTTTTAATCATCCTGCCCTGACACAAGGCGGATTTCACACACTGTCCATTTAGCGCGGGGATCCCATGCCTCTCCCGGCGCTCGCGTCCCACATGTTTGCTTTCGCCTGGTTCTTTTTCTTACGGCCTCACAGCGGCTCGGTCACACTGGCGTGATGTAGCCGTTGACAGAGAGGGATTAGGTTTAGACGTGTTCAAAGGCTGCCAGTAAATGACCCGCTTGGGCTGCTCCAAGTGGTTCGTGGCGTGGTTCTGTGCTGCTGGTGGTCACTGTGCTGTGACCAAGTCTGGCTGCTTCACACATGAGGGACCCGGGACATGGCAGCAATCAGTGTGGCAAGCCGCCCGAAAGGTGCAAACCTGGAGAGGAGAGACGTATTGATGACCTACTTTGCATAAGATTGCCATGACTGCTTTCTTCTTGGATTTAAAATGTCATCTGGTCACATAATGGGCACTAAGATTTGTTGAAACTGGGTTAACATCTTAATGGAATGAATTTATTTTGCTTGCATCTGAGAGCACTAGCAGACAGGTACAACGCTGTATATACTAGCGGTGCAGCCAAGTGTGCAAGTACTCCCTAAAATGTATTTGTACAGCTTACAGTATCAGGTAACACTTTCTCCCTTGCAGGTTTTATCCTGATAGTTTCCCGGCGGAAGACCTGAGGGAGAACTTCTGTCGGAATCCCAAGAACGATCCAGGTGGTCCGTGGTGCTACACCACTGACCCCAATGTGCGAGTGGAGGAGTGTGGTGTGCCACAGTGTTCGGAGGGTAAGGCCCTCCGAAACATCATTACAGGACAATTACATTCGGTCAGCTTTAGCAGAGCAGATACCTCCACTAAGGCCCAACCGTCCCCATTAATCCATAATGTTTGTTTGGACATAGTGAGACAACTATTCAAGATACATACAAACTGTTCATTCCTCAACTAATCCACATAATCTCAGCTACACATTGGTATTTACATGTTTATACCCTAAAGTTTTCCTCAAATTGCCTTATCTCGTGAATCCTTGATCCACCGCATTGTCCAGATCTGTGCAAGAATGTGATGGGTTATTTTCTGACCCATGTCTTATGCTTCCACCAATTTTCTTAAAAAATCCGATCAGCAGTTTTTTACCTAATCCTGCAGGCGAATTTACAAACAAACAATTCAGTAACTTTATTGGCGGAGGTGATAACTCAGTTCACGTCAGAAAGCCAAACAGGGTTAAATCAATCTTTATGTGGTATATATATATTTGTCTGTGTCTTATAAAGTCACAACACGAGTAACGTTAAGTTTTGCTTTGTTGACAGACGTCTGTATGACGTGTAACGGGGAGGATTACCGAGGCAAAATGGACCATACAGAGAGCGGAAAGGAGTGTCAGCGGTGGGACTCAGTGAGGCCTCACAAACACCTTTTCCAGCCCAAAAAGTGAGAACTATACTCTAACATTTCTCACGTACAACACCCGCCTACGCCCATGACAGATGCTTAAATAAATGACGCTAATACTCGAGGGAGGTAGACCTCACCAGTTGTTATGACTTACTTCTCTCCCTCCTCATTACGTCTTTTCCTCCCCTCTTCCCCTCTGTTTCCTCTCTCAGGTATCGTGGCAAAGATTTAAAAGACAACTACTGCCGTAACCCGGATAATCGTCGTGGTCCCTGGTGCTACACCATGGATCGGAAAACCCCATGGGAGTACTGCAACATCACTGTGTGTGGTACGGACCTTTGCACTGTACACACTCAGACCTGGGGCCTGGGCTTTGTGGACAAGTCTTTAACAAATCAGCGGGAGACAAAATTACTGTTATATGCTGATTTATGGGTTTTCGTTGCGTCTGGTTTTCCTTCATGTCTAGTACCCTCACAACCTGATAACAAGTAAAGCCCCTTTCAGACATTGAGTCCCAAGCATTTTTGGGAGTTTGCCTTTCACATGTGAAAGATGCAGCAGGAGATTGTCTGGGTCAGATGTCCGGAACCCCTTCAGGCGAGGAGTAACTACTAGGTAGAGCACGCAAGAGGCAGGACAGGTCGTGTAAAGCTGTGGAAAACACGTGTTATTACCCGAAGCTCTCAAATTCTGTTGTCTTTCCAAGTTGACATCTTCGTCAGCATCTACTAAGTGTGTGGCTCCTCAGATATTTGTATTTTCCAGACATTTAACCTGGCGCTTGGCTGGGAAAGTTATGGAAAATGTGTGGAACAGCTGACGGAAATGTCCCAACTTCTGTGCATGTCTCACACAGTTATGAATCTATTGTAATATTCATAGCATTTAGGATCCCTTGCTTGGCTTTGGGACAGACCAGTGGCGGTTTAGCACTTCCAGCAAGTGGTTTGAGTGCGTCAGGGAGTTTGCTACATGCAGGACTTTGGCGGTTTTGAGGTTCTTGCGGTCAGGACCCCTGCAGAGCCTCAAGTCTTCTGTTTACCCAGCTCTGTGTTTCATGTGGTGCTTGGGTTCAAATCCCTGCACCTCAACAAGGAAGGGTAAATAGGTTGTTGGTAAATGGTCGAGTATGACTTCAGATAGCATGTAGTACTTTGCTGAGACCACTCACAGATGACTAGGGGCAGTAAAGCAGAGGACTACAATAGAGGCTACTATACTGCAATGTCCCACATTGCCACTGGAAGGTTTAATAGTGGTTTTAGTACTGTGAACTATCGTTTTTGACATTTATATATTTGGAGACAAGGGGCAAATTATAGGGAAAAGCTTATTTAATTTGCAAAGAACAAAACAGTTGCAGATGCCTCCATGCATGACTTGGGGGGGGGGGTCAGTGGATTGTGTGTGGAGAATTAAAACCCCACTGAGAACAACAGTCTCCATCCCCATGATCAAAACAAGAAGTGATGGAAATTCTTTTGAAACAATGGCGTTTGATCCCCGTTCAGAGACTTAGAGACGTGGGATCGATGCCCAGATGCACTGAGGCTGTTTGGAGGCTTGTGGTTACTGAAAACCTTATTAAGATTTAGTAATTTGTTGTCACCAATTTTGAATATTATTGTTGAAAGGGCTTGTGGCTTGTCAGGAAATGACACAGTATTTACACAATTCCCATTTCCAAGGACGTCACTGTTTGCTCTTTGAAATTGAGATGGGGTATTTTTTCTGTTTGCAAAATTTGTTTTTCCGATTTTATTATTGTATTATTTGCCCGTTTCACATGAGTCTGATTGAGGTGTAGTGTAGAACACTGGCCTCCGTGTTTAATATAGAAGAAGAAAAAGAAAGAGTGGATGCCAAAAGGAGGTCGCACCTTTGGAAAATTTGATTTTTTCACTGAACGCGCTTTGAAATATTCCCACATGCTCAATGACAAACACACAAAGCATCTCTCCTTGTCTCTGACGGCTGCTTACACACATGCACTATACAGTACAGGTTGTGATTTACAGCCTGGGCGGAGGATCAGCATTTGTCCAGATGTGTGTATCCCTCAATGCCTGCCCTCGGAAAGATAAAAACCACTGACCTGTGCTACGCACTGCACACAGACACTGGCATGCATTACATCAAGCCAAAGAATCCCTCTTTTCCACCCGCCTGCTCGTCTCTGCCTCAAAACTTCTGCTTCACTCCTCCATCTTCTCCAATCTCATTTGTCAAAGGCTAAAGAAACAGAGACAGAAATCCGGAGGGGAGAAGTCGCTCCCTACGTACCGGCTTTTCCTGCTCTGCTGAAAAGCTGAATTCCATCTGAAGATGTTTGGAATAGTTTTCCGGTGGATAAAGTTGCCCCAGTCGGACCAGGCAGGATGGGATATCTTTGTTTGGGCTGAAATAAACAAATTCAAACCCTGATCCTGAAGCTTTTGATGTTTAATTGCGAGGCTAAATATGTGTTCGTGAATATGAACCGAGCTCCGGGAGTTTCCCGACAACAACCTGTGACATTGTGTGGTGTCAGCAGGTTAGATAACTGCATATTGTTGTGGATGTCCCTACGTGCAAGAATGTGGGGCATTGGTGTTATGAATACACATAAAGTTTCCTATCGCAGCAGAGGCGAAGAGGGGGAGGCTACTGTTTTTGATCATCTGTCTCTATGTTAAACACGACACATTCTTCTGGGGATTAATATCTCCCTCAGTCTCTCCCTCCCTCCTTTCTGCCTTCAGTGTTTTACGTCTCCCTCTCTTTTTCTTTGCCCTCTTTTCTCAAACTTTTTCCACAATTACAAATCTACGTTTTTTTCTCTTTTTTTGCTAGAGTCTGACTCCAGCGAGGACACAGACGTCAATGTCACGACGTCCTGTGTCCAGGGGAAGGGGACGGCTTACCGAGGCACAACGTCTGTCACTCCTGAGGGCGTGACGTGTCAGCGCTGGGACTCCCAGTTCCCCCATAACCACTCGTTTCTGCCCCAGAACTTCAAATGCAAGTGAGTCACGCTTGTTTGGCGGCTCCTGATTGGTTGGATTCAGTCCCCTGTGCGTGGTCATGGAGGCGATTTGTTCGTTTCATGCATTCGACTGTTGAAATGCCAAGAAAACGGATTTCGGAGTTCTTAGCCACGCTGCAAAAAACACAGTCATCAGCACCATGATTTAAATTGTAGCTTGTGTGTGTGCCACAGAGACCTGCGAGAGAACTACTGCCGTAACCCCGATGGAGCAGATTACCCATGGTGCTTCACTACAGACCATAAACAGAGGAAAGCCAACTGCACCCACATCCCCAGGTGTGATGCTGAGGCCACACAAAAAATAGGTAAATGGCTTAAAAGCTTGATTTTAAAGGAACAGTTTGACTTTTGAGTTTTGGGGGAATATGCGCATTATACTGTAGATATGAAGCTAGATGCAGCAGCTGGAGTTATTTTTTCAGTTGGATTTTGACATAAATTTAAAGATATATGGATTAAGGAATGTTTTTAACCTTTGGACAGAAAGAGGCCAACTCTTTCTCCCTGTTTATAGGCTAAGCTTAACTAAGCAAAACAGCTGCTGGCTACTATTGCTGCATTTTCAGCTTTCAGAAATGAGCTTTCATCCAACTTAGCAAGAGAGCAAATGTTTAGCATTTACCAACATGTGAACTATTCCTTCAAGTCTTTCAAAGCCTTTTCCAGGTGGCGATTGTTTTAAGAGTTGACAATTATTCAATAATTGGATTTGAAATAGCGGACTACAGGTGCTTGTCAAGTTTTTGCAAAAAGAATCACACATTCGATATTTTTCCCACAGGACTGGACCGCTTGGCAACTGCCCAATGAATTCCCGCTTCATGGGAGATCAAAACACCAGACCCTGTCGATAGTTCTCGCTGTCATTTCCCATCTTTCTCTGCTTTGCGTTTCAAAAGACCAGACATGTCAAAAAGCGGCTTATACAAACCCTCCTCTGATTCTGTTTAAGAGAAAAGACGGAGCACGCTTTAAATGTTCTAATAGATCTGAGAACCACCAGTTACGCAGGGGCCCTTGACATTAGACTGATGCAAACCACAAGGAGAACACCAAACATCCGAATCCCTTTCCTCGTCTCCGCACACACATGAACGTTCGTTTGCGAGTCAGCCCGCTCACAGACTGTATTTAGGGGTTTCAGAAACTGCTAAAATACACAAAAATAACCATATCCTGTTTTTCCTCAGAGTGTTACGAGGACGTCGGAGAGATGTACCGGGGAACTTTATCCATAACTCGCTCTGGGATTCCCTGTGCCAACTGGTCACATCACATAGACAGGTAACAAACTCATGGATTCTGCATTGTTGTGTGTCCTGTGTCTCCTCCCCCTCACTCCCAGTCGAGCTTCAGCTGCGTTAGGAAACACTGGAAAATGTTTCCTAGAGAGGCTGACATTCTTTTCAGTGTTTGTTGACAACTTAGCTCCCATTGCCATGTGAAAATCCCTTTCATATGAATGAAGCTAAGCAGTGAAAACAAACAGCGGGAGGAAATCGGGGGGGGTTCCTCAGGGGTCAATACGTGGCCCAATTATTATTCATCTAACTGTCGAGAGGAAACCCTGGGGTGCTCTCCCAGTGACCCATCATGATGGAGAGGCGGCCCACTGCGGGGCTGTTGCTTCATGCTCGAGTCAGGCTGTTGGAATTACTTAATTTATAGGAATTTTAAAAGCCAAAATGGCACAGACAGATGGACATGTTCCAGAGCCGACCCCTGACCCCAGGAAGTGATTTCTGAGGGAAGCAGATCAAAGCCAATCAGCTCCCTCGCGTTGACTGCAGCCAGCGAGTCTATCCTGCTCAAGGTCAAGGGTCGTCCCAGGAAAAAGCGGCTGAGAGCAATAGCTTGTTTTACAATCTCCTGGGATGTGGCATTATCTTCACCTCCTGACAAATTGTTGTCTATTGCCTGGCATTGTGTTTTGTACCCACTAGCTGCTTTCCAGGGATGTCTGAGAAGGTTATGTTTAATTTTAGTGGGACGCTGCAAAAAAGACACAATTAAACGTGAATTTGTTCCACGGAGGATGTGGCTCCTACTGGTCTGAGCCCTGCCGAATGCTTAGAGTGCATACTTTCATACTCCCATGAGCACGCTTCACAAATCTCTGCGTTTCCTTCTACGGGCTCAGTGCAGCGAATGCAGAGGATTGATTGCACTATAGGAAAGCCAGAGTGAGACTTTCCAGGCACACACCGCGGTTACTTACAGTGTATATGAACTGTACGTGCATAAAGGTGTAACCACGACTTGGCCGTGTGCATGTGACACGGGCCAGCGTGAGCTCTGTGCAGAATAACAAATGGAACATGAGAATCTGTATTTGTGTGTTTTACAGTGGGGATTCTCACTCTACAGTGTCCCATGTAGGGCTGGAGAACAACTACTGCCGGAACCCGGACCGGGACAAGCACGGCCCCTGGTGCTACACCAATCCAAATAACCGCCTGGCCTGGGACTACTGCAAACTGAAAAACTGTGAGTGGCTTAAATAAACTTGTTTCCTCTCTCGTCCATCTAAGTAACAGTGGATACGTCCGGGTTCATCTATCACATTTTTATTGTGTAGCCCATATTCACTATTTGTCTCATGGGGATTAGGGTTATGTTTGCCATTCATCTATTTGTAGTGAAAAAGTATAATTTACAAACAAAGATGAGGGGAAAAAAGAATTTGAGAAGAAGTACAAACTTAATTTTTTTTTATTTTCACCCCTTCTCCATAAACCATGAACTAATAATTATCTTATAAACATTAACAGACTCATTTGTTGTGTTGAACTCATGTCTGCATGCTGCTAGAACACCTGTAAAAACAGAGTGTTTTCACCGATACAACAACAAGCGTCAACATGCTCCTGACTGAGTCTGAGAGCTGCAGGGGGGAGTTTCCTGCACTGTTTTCCAGTCTTTGTGCCAAGCTGATCTTGCCGGCTCATGGCATTAGCTTCATACTTACCACACAGACGTCATGTATCTCAACCTTGGCCTCAGCAAGAAGGGGAAAATAAGCTTGTTTGAGGTTCTTTCAGAATAGATGTTGGATTCATTCGTTTTAGAATCAATTAATCTCTCACAGTCGTAATATTACAAGAATAAAGTGTATTTTAGGCTACGTGTCATTTCAGAGTGGGAGTTTCAGAATGCCAGCCTGTTGTTGCCTGCATTAAAATGAGGAATATGGAGCCTATTCTTTCATAATACTTTACGAAATACTTCATCTTTTTGCACATCAGCCCCACATTATCATAAGTAATCGTACTTTGCAAAGAGTGATGGAAAACATCGACTTTGACTCTAGACATCTCCAATTGTTTGGTCCTCAATAGGCCCTAACACTCGTAAAATGTTGCTCTAATTAGATGCAAAGAGTTCACCACATTTCCCAATGTGTGTTTAATGTACCGACATCTGAAAGCATCTTTATGCAATTTCCCCCATGATTTACTTCCTCTTAAATATGCTTGTAAGCACATGGTGGCTATAAACCTTGTGTCCCGCTCGGAAATTACGACCACTCGTTTGCAACATTGTGGTGAAGGTATGTGACACAAGCCAGGGGAAAAAATTAATAGCACTTCTTCACAGGCTTCTAAACATTTGGAATCAAAGAACCCGTTTAAAGTTTCCCGTGCTGCTTTATGCAAAAGTTTTCAGGGAAGTGATTCTGGTGTCAGCTCAGGACAATGTGGGCCTGATCTCCTTTAGCTCCTTTAATCCTCCAGGCAGGTGATAAGTATTTGAACAATGTCGCTCAGATTCCAGCTGCTTGAAAACAGAAAACTAATATTTGACTCTCAGATTTGTCCAAAAAAACACCTTAAATAGGTCGTGTATTGGCGTTTGATACAAAGCCGAGGATGATTTTATTTCATCGACTCCACCTATAATGTCATAATCTTTATTTCACACAGCCTAGCTGGTGGCTTATGTAATGTGTTTAGCTGCGGTTTAGTCCAATTGGCGGAGAATAACCGTGATGCCCAAACAGCAAACAGATGCAGGACTGTGCTGTCATCCTTTTAATCCAGAAAATGGCTGGTTTCAATCATGTTGCGTCCAAGAGCCTCTTTCGAATGGCTGCACCATAATTACCGTAATGTAAAACATGTCCTGCATGCAGCTTTTGAGGTCTTGAGCAAATTTCATCCCGTCTCGCGGTCGCTAACTGATGTAGCCTCCGATAGCGACTCGGATCTGAAGTGCTCGCAAAGTAAAGAAAGGTGCGGTCCGCGTCTGAGGTTTTGTCTCGTTTCAAGGTCGACGGGTCAGAATTATTCCCGCGGCTGTCACGTCTCTTCTTACCATTTTCTCTTTCCCTTCTATCAGGTGAATCATCTACAGTAGCTCCTCAACCAAGCAGTGAGTATCACTTTGACTTATCTGGCTTTTACCAGTCTGGTCCTCTTCCTCCTCCTCTTATCTCTAATCTCTTCCCTTTTAAACGCTTTACATTGAATCCATCTGCTGTCATTTACCGGACTAAGCCAATCATATTTTATGGTCCTGCTTTGACATTTTTTTAACAAATCTTTTCCCATTGAAATTAGATGACCCATCCATCAAAAATAAACAGCATTCAAAATGTCTCCTTTTTCTTTTAAAGATCTAACCCGACCAAAGATATCCTGCTTCGTGCACATAAACACCAGAATAGTCGGCGGACATCAAGTGCGAGGGACAGACGGCAGCTGGGTGGTGAGCATCCAAAGAGAGTAAGTCCTTTTATCTCTCTGTGTTTATACAGATTCTCCTTCGTCCCACCGGTCGTGAATATAACAGTCTTCTTCACGTTGTTTCTCAGGAAGGCTCATTTGTGTGGCGGCTCGCTGATCAGAGAGGACTGGGTTTTGACCGACCAGCAGTGCTTCACCTCCTGGTAATTCCGAATTTTTATTGTGTGTCTGACTTCACCAGATCCTAACATGTGGAACAAAGCAGTTGGACTGGAGATCTGTTTAACTTCTGCTGTTGTCGGAGCCGCTCGTATACTTGCACATGTAATATCTCTGTCATCTGCAGCAGTGGTTTTAATGGAGACCTCCCTATATGTGTGGTAATGTGCTGTACTGTAGGTATCACATGTGGTGTAGATCAGCAGCTTGTAGCTGATACTGTGAAGTGGAGGAACTCGCTTTTTTTCATGCTTTTTTCAGCCTTGCAGGTTTTGAAGGCTTATGATGAAAATATTGCTTCTAATATTGAATTAACTGATATCATGTGCGTTGTGCATTGATGGATTTTCTGTTTAAAATTGAATGGAATGGTTTGACAACATGCAACCCAACTAGATCTGCACTCAGTAGATCTCTGAGGCCCAACAAGATCTCGAATTACTCCCTGTGAAAATGTGAATAAAAGAAAAATCTCACAATGTTAAAGAAATCCTGGATCCGCCCCCTGATCTGGATTTAACCGAACCCTCAATATTCAAAAGTGGGCCCACTGTAGATCTGAGCCTTGAGTTCTCTAACGTTCCTTCGTTGATCACTCAACCTGACCAAATTAACCTCTGATCAAAGTGGTGGCCCGACTACACAAGTCACAAATACTGCAGGTTCTCCATCTCACACTGGTCCTTGTGGTCTTCAGTGTTCCAGATCTCAGGGATTACAGCGTGCAGGTTGGTCTGCGCCACCTCAACCAGTCGTCGCACCACCCGAGGCTGCGCATCTCACGCCTGATCTGCGGCCCAGAGGGATCCAACCTGGTCATGCTGAAACTAGCAGAGTGAGTTTCCAGCCACCACTGATATTTAAGATCTGAATATGAAACTGTATTACTGTTAAAGTATAATTAATGGACTGTTGTGTGTTGTTGTTGTAGCCCTGCGCCTGTGTCTGAAGGTGCCTCCACGATTCATCTTCCAGTGAAAGACTGTCACATCCCAGAAGGCACCAACTGCACCATGTATGGATGGGGCGAGACCAAAAGTACTGCCTTCACTTGCCAATATGCCAAAACGCCACATTCCATCACCATTCCAATTAAAGATATGTAAACGTGTGTGAAATCTGACACTCTCTGGTTCCTGCGTTCTTCCCCTCACAGACGCGGGACACGACGAGGCCCTGAACACGGTCACCATGCCGATGGTCAACAATGACATGTGCTCGCAAATCAAAGGGGACGCCGGGGAAAGCAGGATATGCGCCGGTGGCATGAGAGGAGAAGGTGTCTGTGATGTAAGGAGAACGTGATTGTACAGTGCTCACAATGTCATCGAGCCGCGGAACAAAACACTCTGGCAACAGCTTGAAATGTAGTTTTCTTTGGAACTACTTTCTCCTGGAGAAATAGTCCCAATGGAAATGTTCAACCTTGAAGTTGGGGCTTAAGGGGAAATGCATGACTGTATGTGAAGGTGGACAACATCACTGCTTACCAAAAGTGAAGCCAAATCATCTTGATCAACCCCTAGTGGCTAGCTGCAGTATCGGTCATATGTCCTGCTACCTCCATGTTTGTGGATGGAACATGGATCAAACTTAAAAGTACACATTAAATACTTTTTCTGAAATTTTGGGTACTTGGTTACTACTTGGTTTTAATTCAAGTTAAAGATTTATTTTCTGGTAAATTTCATTTAAATTTGTGATTTGATAAAACAATGAGAATCTTCATGACTGAGAGCAGAGACTCCCTCGTGATTGGTTGAGGGCATCTTTCATTTCGAAATTATTTCAAAAGCGTGATATCTTGGGATATTTGGGCTTAGCTTTGAATTTTCTTTGTTTCTGATGTTTTATTCTCTGCCCTTCTCTCACAGAGAGATAACGGCGGCCCGTTGGTCTGCCAGGAGCATGAGCGCAAAGTTATCGTTGGCGTGAGCATCCAGAGGACAAAATGTGCCTCGTCGCAGCCTGCACTCTTCGTCAACGTCGCTTTCTACTCTGAGTGGATTTATAAAGTGTTCAAACTTTACCCCAGCCCGGAGAGGAACTGAAATCAAATCCGGAGCGTACCACAGCTGGCGAGAGGTGGGAGGCGACTCTGGGTCGGACCTCCCCGGCTCGGACCGCAGGGGAGACATGAGGAGAAATCACCAGTTTGGGGAATTTAGCGGCCGAGGCTGTCGTTTCACCGAGAGGACAGGGACTCGTGATTGAAGACTGGATACGATAAAGGGGAATCTCCCGCGTTCCCCCACATGCAGGTTCAGAACATTGTAACGACCAAAGTCTTGGGCACATGGACGACGTACTAATTGTATTTTGACATGAGAATGACACGTGTGACTCAGTATTATCTCCTGGAATATACTTGAATATGGACGGAGCCCAGATCCCTGTTGGACACTACTGGGACTGGGATTTCTTTCTTTGCTTTTTTTATTTTAACGTGTTGAGCTGGACTGCAAAACTTTTCTTTACCTCCAACACACTCACAGATGTTAACAAATATACAAAGTTGGCCATAATGATTTCAGATGCCATAGAAATATAACCATACCCCAAAATAAACAAGGTACGACCAAAAAGTAAGAAGAACTGGTCTGTGACTTTAAACCTGTAACTTTGCTTCAGATATACCATGAATTAGGTGTATAGAATACACTATAGCTGCTTGAAACGCTGACTGCAGCAGCCCTGGCCAACCATTCAGTGCTCATTGTGCGCAGTAGCCGGACTGCCTTTTCCCCAGTTAGCTGTAACTGTTAGTTTCCCCCCCCGTGAGGGGGTCTAAGTAGGAACTGAGCAAACTGCTCCAGATCTTATGCTAATATTTGAAGCATGAGAGAGAAGAGCCATGCCAAATATAACATGGTTATTTGGTCTCCAGTTTGGAGGGAACTGTGGCCCCTGGCGGGCTGTGTGTGGTCAGTAGGATATTTTATGTATTTCTTTTTTAATTTTCATGGAAAGTGACTCCTTATGTACATAACTGCAGATTTATTGAGTATATATCTGCTGTGCCGTAAGATTTTATCGGTCTTATAGATCTGGAATATTTTTGGTTCACTGAGTAATGTCAGATTGGCTTCTTCCTGTTTTCGGATTGTGTTTAATATTTAAAGGATAGGACTTCTGGATTGTGAGCGGTCGGTTTGTTGTATTTATTTTTCTGGAAAGAGAAGAAGACGTTGCAGATAATGATACTTGGTTTTTGTTTCTAAACTATAATAACATGTTGCGTGTTTCACTCCAGGTTAAAGACACAGAAACAGAAAGGAACACACAGTTGACAATCTGCCTTATACATTCAAACTAGAGACTGTAGATAAAGATGGACGACACGTCTCCACTTCCTCCAGCTGAAGCCAAATGATCCTGGATACACAAAGTTCCAGATGTGAAGCCACGTTTGACAAGGAAGTGAAAAAGCATCAGCTATAAAAGACAATTAAAGTCATGCAAACATTTTTATTCCCTGATTTTTACTTAAAAACAAAGAAAACTTGGAAGTTGTGACAGAATTATTTCATGAAGAATGACGCCCTGTCAATGAGGAAGAAACCACTGATATGAAATCACACTTTTGATAAAGAAAAAAAGTTTGCAGATTAGAATTTCCCCCAATTGATTCCCCGCTGACCCTGTTATTCCCACTTTCTGACCCCGGTGAATTTTAGTTGCGTTGTCTTAAAGCGTAAATGATTTTCTCTTGTTCTGAACATCATATGTAAAATGCTACGTACATTAAAAACATCCAGAAACGCTTACAGAGGTTATAAGAGTCCGTGGAGCAGCAGTTTGAAAGGAAGACTCTTCACAGACTAAACTGGGGAAACCAAATATTCACGTAGCAGATCACATGACCTGTTGCCTTCTTTGAAAAAACGAATGGACTTGTAACTGTTAATTTATGTGACTTGTTAATTTACCTTCATGTAAATAGGCCTCCTGGCGTCCTGTAAATTACAACCTGTAATTTTTGTAAATACCCTTATCGAGTATTGTGACTCCCTGATCATTCTGTTTATATATTTGTACAATGTAAACCTTAAATATAACAGCTGCTATTTTGTGTTAGTGAGCTGTTTTTTCTATCTACAGCCTTTTTTTCTGAATTTTGTAGCCTTTGTATTATTCCTATTTTAATAAAGAAAAACTGACATCACACGTTGCAGTAGTTGTCCTTCCTCTTGAGTAATATGTGCTTTAAGGAATATCCTGAGTGTGTTTATTCCCTTCTTGGCAGTTTACTTCCTATATCACTCACAGCAGCAGCTTGTCGTACATGAGAAATACCCTGAAGTGGCTGAGAGCTGCAGATGTCATCCATACCACGGCTGCCGAGGATAAATAATAACATGTCTGAGGAAACATTTGGATAACAAATTTGGACGTCACCCACAGAGTTAAGTGATACATAGTTGAACTTGGATCGGCGGCTCGGAGACTTCTGGTTGCTCAACGGGAGATAAGATAATACTTAATGCTCCGGACGCAAGATGGATGTTTGTGTCAGTTTGTTATATTGAGGTAAAAACCTGCTTTCTGTCATTTTATTGACAGAGAGTTCGGTAGCCGGTGGCTTGATATTTCACTTAAAGTGCAAGAAGCAACATATAAGATTTTGATTTTTACACAACTAAGACCCTGTGTTATCAAGGACTCAACTCCCTGTGAGCCTGGGTCCCATCTTAGATTAGCTGATGGTCGTTTTGTTTGATAGTTCCCAGAGTCTGATAGAAAAACTAAAGGTTTTCCAAACTCTGGAATGATTCACCAGCTGAAATTAGACTTTCTATGTGTGTTGCTCCTTTAAAATCCATTTTTGAAATAGTCTTTTAAAATATAAAATAAACTTTCATCTCTGTGTGAAATTGATTCATTTTGTATTTGTTTTAAAATGTATTGTTTTGTGATACAGATATATTATTATTATTATATTATTATTTTTGGTAGTAATAGTAGTAGTAGTAGTAGTAATAGTATTAGTATTATTACTATCACATTGCTGTGTCCTACGTTTAAAACCCAAATTGAGTAAACAACAATTATGAGCTTCAGTTCTCTTGGTGCAAATAAACTTTGTGACTAATATTGTTGTGATATATTGTTTTGAATGACTTTATTGGATATTTAATACTGTTGCATCAATGTTCGAGCATGATTTTACAGTTATGGCGGGTCGATGTGGCGCAGTGTTCCCAGCTGAGACGACCCTCCAGAGGGTCACAAGATAACTGAATCATCGTCACGAGAGGAATTTTATGGAAGTAAAAACAAAGTTGCACTGAGCAAATGTGTTTTCATTTTTGTGGTTATTTTCGTGATTTACGTGAAACCACGTTCAGACCTCAGAGGGGTATTTTCAGTTTTGTGTGACAGATCTCCGAGGAGCAGGACAAGTGGCTTCAGTCAGACACAGTTAAAACCAGAAATGTTGGCAACCGCTCGTGTATAATGGAAACAATCCATATAGAAGTGATTGTATTTTATAAACTAATCATGTAATATTCAAACAGAGGATCCCAATCTGCTGTGAAATCAAGTTAGTGTAGTAAAAAACTAAGATTTGCCTGTGACATGTCCTGTCAAGTTGCATAAAACAGAAATACTCTGAGTAGAAATACAAGTACAGGACTAGAATACACGTACTGAGTCATTTTTAGACCCCCCGGCCACAATCAGTAAATAGATGATGAACACAGCAGTGACATGTGGAGGTGTCATTTACCCATCTGGCTTCACAGGTTTAAATTCCAACATGGTCATTTTACCAGAAGGCCACATCCACGCTGCTGAACGAGCTGTTTGCCTTCTGATCCAAGCCCCCCCCCCCCCTGGCCCCCCCGGTGGCCAATTATCGGGAAGTCGTACCGTCTCTCCGCTGCAGTAAAGGGACGTAGAGGAATTCGATGCCTCCGTCCTGTTGCAGTCATAAAAGCCGACACCAAGCGGCACAGATATCAGATCAGTGTTTCGACTTTTTTTGAAGCTGGACTTTTATAGATTTTCCCACTGCCCGATCCCTGGAAAGAACTCTTGGAGGGACGCCTGCACCGCACTCCACACTAAAACAAACAGCCAGCCCAAGACTATAAAACACGCAACATCCATATATTATTATAGCGGTAACCTTAAATGAGCCATGCAGATATGATTTATGTCGATATCACTGAGCGGATACGCGGTTCTGCAGAGCCTGCTGTTAAAGTGATCCTCAGATATCCATATTTTATTTCCCTTTATCTGTTAGCATTAAATTAAACCTTTATTGGCTTCGTCGCGCTTCACTTTGTGGAAATACAACCAATAATTACTCCGGGTAATCGATCTGTTCAGAACCTGCTATTCCTTTTCTCAGATTGATTTAAGGTTCTTCTTCGTCTGCTGCATCAGAGGCCATCTTGTGCCAGTTTGTCCGTTCTGGGCCACTGTAGAAACATGGCGGAGTCCGTGGAAGTGGGACCCGCACGTAACAAGAACAGTTTTGTTGATTTAAAGCGGTTACACAGTGACTGAGAGATAAGTATGTTAATATTTCAAACATCTACAAATAGATTCTAATAATTTCTACACACTGCACCTTTACCTGCATTATTGTCTCATTTATAAGTGAATCAAGTCTTCGTCTGTCAAATTTTGTCCACTCTGGGCTACTGTAGAAATATGTCGGCGACCTTGGGAGTACGACGCGTTTCCTATGTAAATATAAAAGGCTCATTCTAAAGTAATTATCACACTTATGGTTTTAATTTAAGGTGGTTACACAGTGACTTTGACATAGTTATTAGAATTATATCCCATATTAGCGAAAAGATCCTTATAATTTCTGTACACTGTACCTTTTAGTTCCTTTTGCATTGTCTCATGTAACATGATAAAGATTTCAGAATCCAGAATTTATAGTAAAACATACTCCTCCTGTTTAATGACATTTCCAGAGAACAGATTCAAAGAAAAGTGATGAGCACAATCTTGTAACTTCAGTTATTTGTCGCCCTCTGCTGGCTAGAATGTCTCCCTCCAGCCCAGACTTTGACCTGCACCCCCCCAAAGGTACAGTTTCCAGAGATCAGATCAAGCTGGTTTATCTCATGCATGTCACAGAGGTGGTCACTGATTCAGTCCAGGTACTACTGGGGATGGACGTCCCAGGTCTGCGGCGCGAACAGAAACCTCTGGTCCGTCTGGATTTGGCTCCAAGTGAGAGAAACTCCCTGCTGGGTCCAGCACTGAGGCACGGGGCGGCCTGTCCGCACCCCCTCAGTCAGCACTGGGAGGGACGTCCTGGCGTCTGTGGGCCGGTGGACCAGTGGGAAAGGGAATCCCTCCGAGTGCAGAGCCAGCGGGGTCGTGTCTATGTTCTGGGTCATCGCGTTGTTTGAGGGGTGGAAGAGTGACGGAGGCAGAGAGATGGATGTGAGCTGTGCAGGATTTCTAACACCTGCGCATCAGAGTAAAGGAGGCAGATTTATTAAAAGTTTGTGTCTTCGTCAAATGATCACATGCAAGAATAATCTGACTCAATTTACAAGTTACTTCCAACCAGCTAAGTGTAGGACTAAGATTTAAGAGCAGACCACCAGAGATCACATCCTTACTCACATGTATCCTCAGAGGAGAAATAAATCAGGAGTAGTCCAACATCTGCCCCATTATTAATTCTTTCAAACACCTCATCATTTTCTCAAATAGCCTTAAAAATTAAATATTTTTGGTGGATTTGCACACGAGAAACATCTCCCCTAATAATCAAACAACAATATATGAAGTACAGGAAATTATATACATGCAGCGTAAGTAAAGGTTTTTCTCTTTTTAGCAACCTTAAAGAAATTGAAAAACTAAATATTTACATACATATTTCAGAAACATTTAAATTTCCACTAACTAGTCAGTCATTTAAAACAGAAAACTCCATCACCCTCGATATGAAAAAGCCACTATTTAACTATTTCAGCCTTGACATCGATTTCTATATAGAAATGTGAAGAAGCTGGTTTGATAAAAACGGATTTTACCTGCTTCTGTAGAGAAAATGCAGCCGTTTTGTAATTTCCTGGAAACTGTGTCATAGGAAGAGGAGGCTTCTGAGTGATGACGGTACATTCTCGACACTGCTGTTGCCTTCAAATCAACACAAACAGTTTACAGTTCCAACGTGACTATAAACACAGGTTCCTGTCATCTAAATCAAACAACATCATAAGTTCAAGTCCCGAGAATTTAAAGTCTTTCTCCATAACATTAAATATTCATTACTAAAAAGGCAGTGTGGACATTTTAGATTCAAACAATGCTTTGAAATGACAGGAGTCTGTTTCTGACTTTGGAAGGAGACAGTTGTGCTCATGTTAAAGACCCCGTCGCTCAGAGAGAAGAAGCTGAGGGGCTTTAAAGTTTCCCTCACACACTGTTACTTCCATCTGTACCTGCGGAGATGTGAAGCCGTGCGGCAGAGCTGGATTCACAGGAGGAAAATCCCTTTGCTTCTGAACGTCTGAAAAGCAGAAAAACATTTTTGTGAGCTTTGAGCTTTCCACCCAGTTCAGTTCATCTTGTCGTTGGTTGAAGGAAAAGCGTCAACACATATTGTTTCTAGGCCTGAAATCCAAAAACAAACACTTACTCTGCGAGCTGCTCCTCTGTTTGGTTTCCCTCCTCCACTTCGCCCGTCTGTTTGAAAACCAGACCTAAGAGAGACAGACAGTTACATGTGGACAGCAGACGTTTTAATGACGGACAAATACGAGTCAAGGTTCAGGTCTATATTGTCCCACTTGTGGAAAAACTGATTTGCAGCCATGGGTTGACAGCATCCAACAAATACACAACATGGACTGTGACAATAACACAAGAAAAACAAGAAAAACACAGAGACTGAAGTACAAAAGTTCAGGCTGGCCTCAACTAAATCTGTCCTCAACCCTCGACAACTGAGGAACGGACAGAATTGCACATGCACCAATGTACAGATGTGCAAGTATACAAGGTAGTGCAAGTAACAGCAGAACCCTTTAAGTACAAAAGCTTAGAAATAACTCCCCTCAAAGATCTTAGGGGCCACATTCACACCAAATATCTTCTTATTGGGCACATCCAAGTCTCCAAATCACATTAAAACTCCCAAAAATAAACAGATTCTACAAAATCTCTATAAAAAAAGATTGGTGATCTCTGCAGAATAGATTTTCCTTGAGTAATGTACCTTGATGGTTTCCTCCGGAAGTTTGATTCTGGCCGACAGTTTCTCCCTCAGGTACATGTCTGCATACTGGCTGTGAGAAAACTCTGATTCGCGAGAGAGGAAGAGATATTTAGTTTTTTATAAGGAGTACATTGTTGTGTTGTGTTAGTTTGAAAGATGCATAGACACTCAAAGGGGTTTCTGTCACCTTGCTCAAGTGCCCTGCTCTGCTCAGAAGTGAAGCTGGTGCGGTTCCGCTGCTGGACACCTTTAGGTTTGTGCTCATCGCTGCAGACTGTGTCTCTGTGATTCACCTCATCTTGAATCAAATGATCAAAATCTGTGCACGACAAACACAAACACACACACACATTACATCAGCATCACAGAATGTAATTTCCAGCTGGACTTCCCCTCCTCTGTTTATTAGTTTACCCAAATCGTGACGTGTGTTTATGTGGGAAGTAAACAGGCTTAATTGAATTGTATAAACTGGTGGAATGCAACGAGAGATTTGGGAAATGATGCCTTTCCCATTCTGGTTATTTTTGTTCCATAACAGTCATGAGCTGGAGTTCAAGGGTTCCTCCATCAGGTGACTTACCCGGCTCCATGTGCGCGCTGAGCTCCATGCACATGGGTCCATGCTCCAGGTGGATCTTTCTTAAAATCCGATTTATGGAAGACACCTAGAAGAAGAAAACCATACGCAATAATAAACGTTGGCACATAATCAGTTCTCGGTAACATCCCAAACTGATTGATTCCAGTTGCACTTACGCTGGGAATCTTGGAGACTTTGCAGAGTCGAGCCGCAGCCATGCGCTTCCGGATCTCCCAGGCGAAAATAGTGGGGTTCTCCCTCTTGCACCGGATGATGGTGGAGATGACCCCGGGGGTGAGGAGTCGAGGTCGGCTCCCTCCGGTGGTCTTGGGCTCCAGGAGTCCCGTGCGTCGGTACCGGCTCAGGATCTTACTCACGCACCCATTGGACACCTGGAGGACGCACTGGATTCTCACATGTGCCACGGAACGTGTTCTAGCTGTAGAAACTATGACAACAATGCTTTTCCTTACCCGAAGTATCCTGGATATTTGGCTGGGACGGACCCCCTCCGAGGCCAGCTCGATCATTTTCCTCCTCTTGGATTCAGGGAGAGGTCTTCCGTTCAGAAACATGCCTCCCAGCTGGTTCACACGCCCTCCACCTTATTACAACAAGTCTATACAGTTGAATTGTATCTTTAAATTACATTCACACGGTAAAAAAATACATTAACACGAGTTTATATTTAACCTTTGTGTTAATAAAGTCTCAGCAGGTAGTTTCCTGGGTGTTTTATGACTATACGGATGGATTAGAGCGCGTAACTCATCCAAGGCCCAACAGGCCACTTTAATTCAATCAAGCTGCACCAAATTGCGCACACTCATAAATATCAGTGCTTTGAAAATGACTGATTATTTTCATCAAGATCCATGAATTATTTCTATGGGAAATTTGGAATAATGCCGGAAAAAGGCCCATTTCGCAATCTTGAAGAAAGTGGAAAAGTAAATCCCTGGATCCGCCTCCTGATCCAGATCCACTCCAAAATGAAATGGGTTCTTCTCAGGCCCATATCCACCAAGTTTCGTGGAAATCCATTGAGTAGTTTTTGCGTAATCTTGCCAACAAACGGACAGTGATGAAAACTGCAATACTAATAAAAGCATTAAAGTGCGTAAAAGTAAGTAAAGTAACAGGATTTACCTTTATTTTGAAGATCAGCGTTGGTTCCGCACATCTCAACTCGCTCCCTGTAGCCTGGCTGATGAAGATGATCACAAAAAACAAAAATTAAACTCTTAAAAGTGATGACGATCCCTGGGAAGTCCGTGCGCCTCCGCTGACTGACAATGAAGGACTGACGCGCCGCCGCAGACATTTATAGGCCCGCGGAGCTCAGCCTGACGCAGCGACCTGTTCCCACAAGTGTCAACAATGCCTGGAAGTGAATGTGCACAAACACCAGCTTTACATCTGCAGATAGTCCCCAAATGGATTTTCTTAAATACATACAAAAACATACATGTGAACCAATGTGCCAGTTTTCATTCCACTTTTTTATTTCTTCCAGGAAATTTCAAAAAGCAAGTGCAGCAGTTTGATTTGAGCGAAGATGAGACAGTCGTGGAGATTCATGATGCAGAGAGAAACTGGTTGAACTTAAAATCTAGTCCAGCATGGAAGTGGTCTCCGCATATAATATTAAGTAATACAATAAATCAGAAATAATATAATTCATGCTCTCTCTGAAATGCATTAATTCGATTTCAAAGGTCAAATAAGATAGATTGTGTCTAGTAATAAGAAATGTTTTCATTGTCTTTGCACTGTCTTGTTGTGGTATTATATTCAGACATCTGCTGCACCAAATACTTGAATTTGTGGCACCTGGTCAGAGTTTTTAGGCTTTGGCACATTTCCTCAGTATCATAACATACATATTTCCACTTCTGAATTAATATAGATTGTGTCTCAAGTAAATAAAATGTCTCTGTGTTGCTGTAATCTGCATTGCATGACTGTAATATTGACGTTAGGGAATCCAGGCTCACTTCCTTTAGCGCAGAGGCTGTCTCCACTCTCAGCCAGACACATATTGTGGGGGGGGAAACATTCAGTGCCCAATCCAGTCCTCAAGTTGTCTGCTTCTGAGCTTGTTGTCCTGCCACAAGGACAGTAAATATTTCTGTATTTTCAAAAAACATGAATAATCCTATTTGCTTTGTTCCCCATCTTTCAGGGGTGGGGATGGGGGGTGGGGGGCATGGTGGTCACGTGACTCCAGCATCCTCTCCCAGGTGAAGTGGCACCGATTAAAAAGCCTCTCTGCTCCACTTCCATAAAACAAACATTTGGAAATCTGCTCCAATGACGACTGCCATATGGTAAAGTGCTTTTGATAAATCATAAATCCATCGCGCTCTCTCCCTTTATTACATTTTCTTTCAAAACGTGAACAAATAGACTTGTGTATGGGCGCACGGATGTGGCCAATTGGGGGACCTGGTGTGTCCAAGAGAGGGAGGCTAAAATAACCCTCACAGATGTTCCCTGGGCAGCCAGCAGATAAAAATGCGTTGTAAACGTTTCGAAGGGAAATATTTGACGAGCAAATATTAGCCCATGTGAAAACCCCACACGAGCCTCGTCCTTTGGTCTGTTTAATGACTAATTGAATATCATTAGTTGGGTCCACACAGATCGAAGTGCCACCGAAATAAAGGCCCACATTTTAAAATGCCATATGGCCCAAATTATACATTAACCATGAGTGGGAGGACAATAATACTCTGTGTGTACAATCAGCCAGGGTAGATAAAGGACAGCCATTTTTGGACACCATCGTCTCCTTGCCAACCGAGTCAAAGGACAAATAAGACGAGCTTTTTTTAATTTATTACCGGGCAGTTTACGTGCTCATTGATTTATAGTCGTTTATTGCACGTACAGCGTGTGCCAAACGAGGTGGATTAAAGTACTTTGGTTGTGTTGTTGAGACAGCGCCGCATATTCGTGGTGCGTAAATGTTCATGTGGACTCGCCAAAAGGAAGGGGCGGGAGTTTAAGAAGCTAAAATCATGTCCCAGAACAAACCGTGCTTTGTAATTACAAGTCCTGTGTGTTTGCTTTGGGTGTAAATTACTCGTATCCGCGTTATAATCTGTCCTGAAGTGTAAAAATGCAGAATAATTCAGCCGCGTAAAAACGTTTCCAAAACCTCTCCGTTGCGCACCGAGCTGCCTCGTGCGCAACGGAGCTGCCTTTGTGGTGGCTTGTAAATGTCTCCTTCTTGTAACGAGCCAGCAAAGACATTCATGAAAAGGTCATGTTTTATATTTTTAGTCTAGTGAATGTTTTTCTTTTCTATTTACGCACACGAAAGTTTTAATCTATTATTATATAGAGATATGTGTAATCATTCTCATGACCGAGGTCTAATGTGCCGATTTCCACAGGAAGCTGCGCCACAACAATAAGTCTGTCTAAACGCACAATTAGATGTTAAACGTGTCTTCCTCTATTTACACATGTAAACCTGAATATAACTGGTGTATGTTTTCACTTTATTTACCTAAAATAGAAGGTAAGAAATCTAAATTTGATCATGTATTATTTAAAATAGGTGGATGTGATTAACATACTTAATGTCCAACATACCCCTATTTTACAACATCGTCTTGAACCATCAATACAAGTTTTTATTTGTTGGATTTGTAATTTCATTTCTAACTGTCCTCAAATTCATACGTGCGTTTTAAATTACTGACGAAAACATTCCTCGTCGTTCTTACTTTTAAAATGAAAGTTTGCGTGAATCCTCGTTTATGCTGCTGCGCACTGACTCTCAGATGAAAGATGCCAAACAGGTGAAGACGCATTAAATACAAATCAGGCCTCTGATGTTCCTGCTATCAGATGCGTTGTTGGATTTTGTTGAGGAGGAAGATTTAGTTAATAACTAAACTATTTTTTCTTGTCAGACTTTACGCACGACGATGTAAGGAAATAACCGAGTGGTGAAAGTCCCTCTCCTTCATTTCAACGTTCTTTTTGTACACAGCTCATCCAGTGCGCATTTGTGTTGCTCCTATGATGCACGCTATAAATGTATAGAGAAATCATCAGATGTAGACCACAGATTTTACAGCAATTTGATATTACAACAGGAACTTTTATAGCCTGTGAATATATCAACCTGTAGAGGAACAGTTTAATGTGATGCAGCTCAGGATGTTTCGGGTCCTGGACATGCATGTTTAAATTTTGTGTTAATTTAGGATTATACTGCATTCACATTTTTACCCCCACATTTCTTCCTCAGTGGAATTATGTAAGATTTATGCTATAAAACCTGTCCTAGTGCTAAGAGCTCTTCAGTGAATAATCACTTGGAATGTGAGAAAGGTTTAAGATTTTTCATTTTATTATTTTCTCCAGTCTGACAGTCTCCTGGTTGTGTATTTAATGTGAATCAACATCTTTACTTTCTCGTTTCACTCTCAGGTGAGATCATGATGCCATCTTCTCTCCTGGAGCAGCTTCAGTTTGTGAGTAGCTACTTCATTTTTATTTCTATTTAATTAATCAAGAGATGTTCTGGTCATTTTCCATTTTAAGTATGGTTCATAGGTATACGTTATAATAATATTAAATATATGGGTGATGTTTAATTGTTGACAATCAGATACAAATCCACATCACAACCACTGACTGGCTGCATCCAAACCTATATACATACAAAACAAGTCCAAATGTCAAGTCACGTAACTCGACCAGTGTGATATGACACCCAGAGGGCGATATTGCCTCACATTTAAATTCCACTCCAATCATACAGATTATTATTATATATTATTATTTACATAAAATAGAAGGTAAGAAATCTAAATTTGATCATGTATTATTTAAAATAGGTGGATGTGATTAACATACTTAATGTCCAACATACCCCTATTTTACAACATCGTCTTGAACCATCAATACAAGTTTTATAAAAGAAAGAAACACACATTTTAAATGGATTTGTAATTTCATTTCTAATTACATGTAAACCACTATAATTTGCAGAATTAATATATAAAGAGATGGTGGAGGGGGATGGGGGGGTTATTTACACAATAAAACACAACAATAAACCTACTGGATATGATATACACAGGAGATGTTAGGCCTGTAGAGAATTTCAGTATCACATGGATAAATTCAAGAAGAAAATAACTTTTGTCTTTGTGTGTGTTCGTGCTCTCTCTCGCTCTCTCTCTCTCTCTCTCTCTCTCTCTCTCTCTCTCTCTCTCGCTCTCTCTCTCTCTCTCTCTCTCTCCCTCCCTCTTTCTCTCTCTCTCTCACACACACAGTTAATGGAGGTCAGTACGAGTTGCCCCTTTTGGGAATTCACGTCTGAGCATTAAAAGAATCATGATACACGAAAACATTACAAGGTTTTGCAAATATTTAGAGAAGGTCCCCAGAGCCTTAATGTTCTTTGACTGTTTCCCACTCACAGTTCTACCCACAGTCACACGTGGGAGCTGCAGAACAAGGAAAACATTTCATTTCTCATCTGATGTATGATTGTTGGATGATAAAAATAAAGTCTGTCATCATGAAGGGGATGGGTCTTAAACAGTGTTACCATGGTAACAGCAAGTGATGTTTTGTGGGGCAGGAGTTCGTGTTGGGGTCACAAAGTGCTTGTTCAGAAAAATTCAATAAACTTTTATCAGAGGAACCCTCCATCTATTTAAAACTGCACTTGCTGTTACCATGGAAACCCTGTTTAAGACGCAACCCTTTCATACTGGCACAGATGTGACAAGCACACATTTTAATAGTCCTTCAATTAAATGAGGGAACCTTTGTCTTTTGAATGTGAAATTCTGGAGACTCCAACCGTGACCCCTACTCCCCCCATTTAGTTTCACTGATGATGTAACAGGGGATCTGCTATTTACAAATGCTCAATTCAAGTGAACATACACAGCTTTTACTGCTTTGATAGATCAAACAAATCAGCTTTAAGAAAAATGTACACGTTGGATTAAAGTGTTGTAGAAAACATCATTTATTATTTGTGTTTTACCTGTAAAGTGGCCTGAACACTAGCATGTGTGTTTGTTTGTGTTTGGTGTTTTGCTTGTGATATATCACAAATCACATTAAGTACAATATCAAAGCTAATATCATATCCTATGTGATTTATTTGATTTTAAGGCGTAAAGTCCTGTGGTGCAGGGGAAAAATAATTATGCAGGAGAATGGGGTAAACTCATTTAATTACAAAACAGGTAAAAACAGAGCAAAACTAAGAAAATTAAAAAAGCAATAAAATGTTAAACATCATGACAAATTTTATTTACTTTAAACGACATGATGATTATATCAACATTTACACATAGTCTCTTCTCTAAAATTCCTGAATGACATTGTATTTATTTATGGAGACGTATATCAAATTTATACTTTGTCACAATTTGGAGGGAATTTATGTGATACTGCATAATAAATAATACAATAAAATGAATGGAGACCTTATCCTTTCCATTTCCATGTAGTGCATACAAGTTTAAAGATGAAAATAATAGTTTTTCCCCCCAAAATATTTAGGAAAATATGATGATATATTATACACTTCACTTATGAAAACAGATATGAACAGGACGTCCCATGGAGTGACTGATAATGATGTCAGCTTGATTACAGTTCTAAGCCCTTATTTGTTTACATTTCTTAAAATTCCTACAGCCTAATTAACTATCAACAGTTATTTCTGACTAGTGATTAGTAGTTATGACGCGGAGTGTCAATAAATTATACTGAAACTTAAGAAATCTTAAAAAGCTGTTAATTCCCAGGCAGGTTCCGAAAAAGAGATGTTTTTAAAATGTTTTAAAGCAGCTTTATTATATTTATAATGCATACAAATTCCACCCAAGCTTTTAGCAATACTATGGTGCACATTATGTTACACACTATGGTACATTAGTTAGATACCACAGTACTTGTACCATATGCATTACATACTCTGTAGAGTACATTCATTATAATAATAATAATAATCCTTACAATTTACAAAAATGAAATACAATGTAATGAAATGAAATGAATCCTGCTTAAGCGGACTGCGCAGGATTCATTTAATTTAATTTAATTTAATTTACGTTTTTTGGTCCCCAGCACTGACAAGCACTGACAGACAGTGAGACCCTATTGAAATTGTAAGGATTATTATTATTATTATATATTTTAAATGATTCTTACCAACATGTAAGGGAACATGTTCACATTGACCGATCTTCACAAAAATCGATACACATGTGTCTCATGACCAGACAAACAATAAAGTCTATGAGTGCAATTTGAAAAACGCAACAGGAAGCCTGCTATTTTGCATTTAGTGGCCATTTTGGCCATATTTCACATTTTTACTCTGAGGTACTTGTACCAGGGATTACATCAGATCAACTTCAAATTGAGATGAGTGTCATCACAAGATGGAGATACAAAATAACTCAAAGATTGATTTTTCGTCACACGGTGTGACCGTGGCGTGGTGTCAAGGTTTGATTACAAGCCATTAAAACACCATGTTCGCAAACATACATGGACCATGAATCCTTTGATGCTGAGCCATCATCAAACAACTCCACACCTGAATTGAGAGCGAGTGAAAACCAAGGTGAAATGTTTAATCAAAGGATCTTTGTATAATTCAATCATTTCCAGATTTGTGAAGGTAGCTTGTAATAAAATGTTCGAATACAACTCAATGTGTCACTGAATTACTCTGAAACTTAAGACATCTTAAAAAGCTGTTAATTCCCAGGCAGGTTCTGCAGCTCACACTCATTAAGTATCTCCTGTGGTGTGAAGCCCAGGTGTCCGAGGGGTCGTGAAGGCAGCGTCAGACGTGTTAACGCTATGCTGACGTGTCGCAGCTCCTGCCCCGGAAGTCTTTATTTCAATTTTCCTACGCGCTTGTGAAGCGGCGCCGTTCACTCCCATTCATTTCTGCCCGTTGGACCCGGAAGCTCTCGCTCCGCTGTGTGTACGCATGGCAGAGCGTGTTTCCGGTATAACGTGTGTGTTGATCGGCGCTCAGCCCTTTTTTCCCCTCTCGGCTTCCCGTAGAACAGTCTCTCACTTCAGGGTCCCTGCTCCCTCACCTGGTCACCCCCTCGACGGCGTTACTCCTCTACCCGGCGGACATGGCATCTGTTTCGGCTCCAGCTCAGGCGGCCCCCTCCCCGTCTGCCCATCTGCAGCGGGGGATCGTGAAGATGGTAGGAAACCAGGAGCATGACACTGGGGGGGACACACAGCCAGTTAGCTTCGTTAGCCAGGGGGGCTTGTGGGGGTGGGGGAGCAATGGAGGCTAAAGTAACTTCCTCGGAGCTAACGTGGCGATTTAAATCCACTTTTGTGCTGAAAGCAGGTGTTGACACCGGGTGTCGTAGAACTGTCAGTGAACGGTCTCCTCACCCGGCAGCATGTCGGCTAACCCGGGGCTAGCTAGCCTGCTACTGACGTAGCTCCCCATGCTAATGAGCTGGATTGACATGAGCTATCCTGATATCCTGCCAGTGGCAACTTAAACTGACAGTTTGACAGCAGGTCCGATGAGCCCAGTGTTCCCAGCGGCACTTTATTCCCATTTACAAACTGTTCAAACTGGCCGGACACTCATGTCAGGCAGGGACTCGGCTAGTGCAACGTCAACAGATGTGCAGGTTCCCATGCTAGCATGCTAACTAGCTGTTAGCAGCCACTTGTCCTGCAACTTGTGTGAACAAAGTTTTTTGGTCTGACGCGTCGCGGAGTTAATTGGATTTTTACAACGTTCACACAAAACGGAATCAGTCAATCACTGAATTGATTTGAAGCCTATTGCAAATCAGCGCTTAGCCACCTAGCCTGAAAGCTAACACTGTATATTTTTATCCCCCTCCCTAGAGTTTCCCCCCGTTGTGACTTATTTAAAACGCTGGTTGTTGTGATTTATGAAATCGTGGGGGTCCAGTGTGTCATGGTGGAGCTGGTTAATGTGTGTCAGAGCTTCCCAGTCGCTGGCTGGGTTTCCTCCCAGTGCAGAGCGACCACAGGAAACTGACACGTAGCTCCCAGCTTTCTTCCCCCCCTATAATCTCCCACTCGTGTTGGCTGGGCTGCAGCCTCTGCTCCTGTTACTTCACCTTCCCTCCAGGCAAACTCGATCAGGCCCCAGGGAAAGGTCATCCTTACCCCCCCCAGATAGAGCAAGCACACTCTGTTCTATGTTGTATGCATTTGCACGGTTACCTGGTTTAACTGTGGAAGGTCCCCCCCCACTGTCTGCCATGAGACAGCCCCAAGCTGTCACTTTAAAGAAGTACTGTGCTAATGGAGATACTGACAATACAAAGCGTTTACGTATGAGGTGACTGAAAGACACAATTAACGTAGTATTGAAGCCAAATATATATATATATATACACACAGATTTAAATATTAAATAAGTGAAGCTATACAAAGTTAAGCATTAGACTAACTGCCTGTAATAATATGGTTCAACAGACGTACGTGTATTTAGAACAGTGCAAGAGTGAAACAAAAAATACAAGACTAGAGGTATCAAAAATATAAATCAAATAAAGAGAAGCTCAAGCAGTAACTTGTGATGGTAAATGCGTCGGTCGCTCATATTTCGTCATATCTGAGAGGAGTTGTTAATGTCGCCGTAAGGGAACTTCACTGATCATAGTTGACACAGGGAAACTGGCTTTTCCTAGTGCACAGCCTTTTCCCCACAATATCAATATTTAAATGCAAGTTCTGTTTGTAGAATCAGATTTTTCTATGAACTGATTTGTTTAAATAAGGCTTTAACATAATTTTTAAATCCCAGTTTAACACATTGAAACGCGCAGAGATATCTGGTTGTACACCAAGGCTTCAACAACAATATCAACCATTACCCCAAAGTAAATTTCATCAATAGCAATATCACAAAAGTCCAATCAATCAATCAGCTCAGATCAGATCTACTTCAGATTTGAAGTCTCAGCTCCTAAAGAAGAGTTTAAACTCACAACCTTCACTCCGCAGGAAAAATCTGTCTTGAAACTTAACTAACAATGTGACATTTATTCTTATAATTACCAATATCAACCGATATCAAATTCGTTATCCTTTATATAACTCTTGGCCACATGGCCCGGGCCTCAGTCGTGTTACATTCTGTCTCTCGTGCTCCTCGTTGGCGTGCACTTCACCAGAGAACCTCCTCAACGCACCCAACCACACTCGTCTCCAGGCATTTGAAGATGGGCTGTTTTTAGAAGTGTGCAAGCTGCTGTAAACAGGTTGACATCGGTGTCCTCCCTGGAGAAAGATGCGTGTGTGAGTAGGTTACTCTCTTGTGGGTTTATCACCAAAGGAGCTGAGGGGGTTTGTGAAGATCATTAAAAGCTTTTCTTTAGTCCACTAAAGTCAGAGTTTAATATGATTGTGCAGATTGAATCTTTGCTTTCTCCAGGATTTTAAATGATTTTCCACACAATGTAAATAATCTTGTAATGTAGTAGAACCCACATCTAATCCAGTCTGGTCTGTGCCTCAAGAAACGTGCGCGTGGTGTCTTGCAAAGTCTTGTGGTACATTCCAAGTTGAACGTGGCCGTTTTGTAAACACAGAAAGGTGGGGTAGTGCCTCTTTTTCTTTTTCCATGCCTAGTTGGCATTTAAAAGATCCAGGAACCTTCCTGCTGAGCTCCCACTAGTGGGAACCCAGTCAGTCAGTGGGTAACGGTGCTGATATGATGGAGGAGTTTATCTTGTCCACATCTTAGATCAACAGCCCTCAGTGATGCTCCCTGCAGACACTCTGGAGAGTCCGCAGATAAAAGGTGTTTGCTCAGATTCATGTAAATGCCACGGTTGTCAAACCTGAGAGTGGGTTATCTATTTTTTTTGTGTGTTGTATTTAGCCATGCTATCAGTTGGCGTGATCTTGTTCTGCGTTTGAATGACAGACTGTCACCACGGCAACGTCTGGCAGAAGTTGCTTTCCGTCTCCACAGCTGTAAGAGTTTCGAGCTGTTTTCCTGTTCCAACCTCAAAGCCTCATCTAATTTGAAGCTAACATCCACGCAGGAGTTAGGGGCTTAAAGTTATTCTCTCTATATTTACCTATTTGTTTTCCTGCTGGCCTTGTTTGTGTTACACCAGTTTCAGATCAATCCAGCAGGACCCACCCTCCGTGCTTATCAGACTGACTCTTGTCACAATGTAAATGCAGATATAACACTTTACTAAATGCCCCAGGGTGTGTGTGTTCTCTGAGGAAACAAAAACTGAAAGCCACCCCCGACTTCCCCCTCTAACACAGGAGAGGTGATGTGGTCCAGTATCTGCTCCTGGTGTATTGCATATTCATTTTTGTGTTTTAAAGATGTGACCCACATTTTGCTGATTTGAAACTCAGGCTAGTATCTCCTCCAGCTGACAAGTTTTTCTTCCTGTCATCTCTCCAGGTCTTGTCGGGCTGTGCTATCATCGTGCGGGGCCAGCCTCGAGGCGGCCCCCCCCCAGAGCGGCAGATCAATCTCAGTAATATCCGAGCGGGGCCCATGGCCCGCCGAGCCGCTCAGGGCCAGCCCGACACCAAGGACACTCCCGATGAGGTGAGTCCCTTTCTGTTTGTTTGTTTATATTTGTGTGTGTGTTTGGCAAAGGCAGAACAAGGTCCTACTAGGTAAGTAGCGACCCCCCCCCCCCCCCACAGCACACACTCTGATACTTCCAATGTGGTGCTGAATGCTGATGTGTACGTCCTAGTTTTGTTTTTTACTGTTGGGAGATTTTACTGTCACCTGACTTTTCTATCCTTTTTAAATTGAGCAGTTGTACCATAATTAAGTATGAATTTGTATTCACACCATGTTTGTTTGATTAACTTTGAAGCCTTAAGATAAACATGTCGGCTCTCAGTTCAACTTGAGGCTTTGAGATATCGCTCTTGTAATTTGACATTTTCTTATCTTCAGTTTATTCAAGGGAACCAAATGTGACTTATCTCCTTTTTTTGGGAGATTGATTAACATCTGCACGACTTGACTGTCTGCTGTTTATGTTTTTGAATACTTTTTCCAATTAGGCTTTGACAGATGGTCACGGCTTTTTAAGAGATAATTCCATTTAAACCAGCTGACAGGAATACTTTGCTTTGACAGAGATAATATCACAGTGAAAAAGCACTGAAGCTTTTCCACAACATGATCATCACGCTGCTAATTATCGCATTAATGGGAACTTTTTTTTTTCACCACGCACAATACACATCTAAAATGAAGGATTGCGTTTGTCACAACAGCAATATGTCTCTGCTTAGTTGTTTAATTCTGCTGCTGCTGATGAGTGAAACTGCACCATTAACTCCTGATGGGATCATGATGTGGGAGTCCGCATTAATATTCCTGTCTGTGTTGCAGCCGTGGGCCTTTCAAGCCAGAGAGTTCCTGCGGAAGAAGCTTATCGGCAAAGAAGTTTGCTTCACAGTGGAAATCAAGACCGCACAAGGCAGAGAGTACGGCATGGTCTACCTGGGGAGAGGTGAGTCCTCGGGTTGCATTTCTCTGTCTGAGCCTGACCTGAACTTGACTGCTCTGTTTTATGGGTCCGAAACCCGACCCCAGTAAATAAGCTGCCCTGAGTTTGCGTGACCCTTTAGCCAAGGTCTTTAGTAATTGGTTGCTTTCCCCCTGACCCAGTGATTAACATGACCTGACATTTATTTCAAAGGTTTAGTCTGCACCCAGTGCGACCTAGACACTCTCGGGTCAGGTTTCCTCACACTAGTCCATTGAACCTTATAAACTCAAAAAACTGGCCCTGAAGTATGTCCACAAACATTATGGATGAGAAAAAATACAGATGTCTGTCCTTTATTAGTGTTAGTCAGTGCTAATGTTAGTATTACTGACATTGCAACAGGGAAATAATATGTAAACATTTGCAGAATTCTTGGTTTTGAGATTACTATCAAGATACTGAATGTTTGCAAAAATTGATTTCATGATTGGCTTCTTCCTGTCAAATTAGCTGACCTGAAGTACTTCCCGTTTAATTCTAACCGTATTGTTAATATGGTTATAATACACTTTAAAATGATATAAATTGCAATGATAATTTAAAAATAATGACTCATTTTCTCTGCCCTCTCATTTTAGACACAACAGGCGAGAACCTCGCTGAGTCTTTGGTGAACGAGGGCCTCGCCACAGTCCGCAGGGAAGGAATCCGAGGGAACAAGTGAGTTGTTTTTGTCTGAGCTTCATGCTCTCTGCTACTATCTGTTGCTTTACATGCCGACTGAAGTACACCAGTATTATGACCTTTTAGAGATTAGAACAAAATTGTGCTGACTTGGGAGATCTTTTTGTCAGAAATCAGATTTTGAGGTATGCATACAGTTTGTTTTAAAGCTATAATAACACAGTTGACATGACTTAGTCCGTGGGGTTTGAATTCATTTTTGAGGTCAAAGCTGGGTTTGTTTCCTCAGAAATTAGGAGGAAACCACTGTCAGCAACTTGATTTTAATCTCCTGCTTGCAAAGGCTTACAGCAGCACAACACTTAATAAGCTGTGGCTGGAGATAATACATGTTTTCAGCTGGGGCACTGTAGAGAATTGAGATAAAGCCCATGTGTCCCAGATGGTGGCAGTATTACCCTGCTGCTGCCGCTACAACAACAAGGTCCCTCTGAAGCACTTCTCTGCCACATTGCCCTTAAGAGCTAATCCCCTAAATGCACTCACACACCCAGCGCTCTATATGACTCTATAAGTGCTGCATAGCCCCCCCAGTGGCAGCGTTTGCACATTACACACATTACATGCAATTTTACTGGTGCTGCTACATTTGTATCCTCCAACGCGAACAGAGACGATGCGAATATTGTGCCACTAATGACCCATTTCCAGCATCCTGTGCACTGGCCCAGAACAAGTGCTAATGTAAACGATGCTTTAAGAGTAAGTAGGCATCATTTAGCCAAAGGGGGGAGGCCCATTACTCAGTGAGGACTTCAGGCAGCAGTTTGTCCCCCGACGATTCCAAGCCCCCAATATCATTATCCCTCGTGCCTGGCGACGCTGATCCCACCAACTGTAATGTAGTGGTAATAACGTGGGCGACGATAACGATGATGGCTTCGGACAGTGCAGGTTAACACGTGCTCCGAAACGGACGGCGACTCTGAGAAAGCGGTCAGCTCACCGACGCATTTAAGAGCCGGGGTCATTGTTGAGCTGTGTAGCAGAGCAGGCTGTGGCCCAGATGTTTCTGGGCTGGTTCCCCTGAGCAAAAACAGGAACAAACAGGAAGTGACTCACAAATCTTGACTTCAACGTTACACTTTGAAAGCATTTAATCTCTTGCTACTCAGCTGCAATAACCCACAGTTTCTAGGCGACGCAAAGTTTGAAAGAATTGTGATTTTCTTCTGTCTCGAGAAGAAGTGAAAAGACAGAATTTTACATTTTTTCGAGACGTACACATTCATCAATCTTTCGACTTCGTCTCTGACCTGCTTTCTGTTACTCAGGCTGCTTTTCAATCAGAGAACTTCACTGATGGGGGTTAGATTTGAAAATGGTCGGATGCCACTTTTCCTTTGACGAATTTGACAAAAATCACACACAGCCGGGTTTCAACAAAGGAGACGTATTTACATGGACATGAACTGTGCTCTCTAACTCCACCGTTTGAGCCATTTTAATCCAGAGAAGTGCTGATATAGAGGTGTAAACATCTCGAGGGATGAGCTGCTCTCGTTTGGGCATTGCCGCTCACTAAACTGCTTTCAGTGAAGTCTGGACATTTCCAGAGAGGCTGAATATGAGAACGTAAACACCTGAGTCAGTTGCTCGGCACATTGTCAGCATTTTGTACTTTGAGTTCCCCACTGAAATGTCCAGAAAACGTCAGTGAGTGAGAATACAGCAGGAAAAGGTGTAACTGCCGATGCCAGTGTCGATGTGCTCCGAGTTTTCTGCAGCTGAATTTTCACGTCAGATCCTGTCTCCTGCTGCTCCTCCCTGGTGCCACCCCTCACCCAAATGTTTTCCTGTCCTGAATGCGTCGGACCTGAACAATGTCCTGCTGCATTCTTCATACGTGAAAGACAAACTCCAGACAATGTCAACAACATTGCGCCTGCAGTTCGTGTCTGAAAGCCCCTCAGGAGTGGAACCCTTCCAGTAGGCCTGTCACGATAACACATTTTTCTGTGCGATTAATTGCCCCAGAAATTATTGCGATAAGCGATAATATTGCCGTTTTGACACCATTTTCAACTTATATAATGATAATGGCATAATAATGCAAGTACACCCTTTCGAAGATCAATAAACTTTTATTTTTAAAGAACACTGGAACTGGACATCTGGAAGACATTTAAGAAAGCCTTTTTTATTGCCAAATATATGAACTGTTTAAAGTAGATTATAAATATAAATAAATACAAAAACTTTTTAACTTAAAACTATGAATAATATATGAACTGTTAACAAAAGTTTACACAATACTTAAATAAATAAAAATAAATACAAAACAGACACACTCTGACTCGTGACTCTGACCCCGTGTCTCCGCGGAGACCCCTGTGTCAGACCGCTCGGAGACCCCCGTGTCTCCGCGGCTGGGGCTGTCGCTGGCAGGCTTCCGCCCGCCTTCGTCCCCCCGAACGCTTTTGTGAAACCTTTCTCGCCGTGGTCTCCGTTCCTCCCGCCCCGAGCCTTTCCAAGCCGACCTGGAGCCGTCGCGGCGCACCACGGAGGAGATGCGCCCGGCGGGGGCCAGCCAGCGCTTGGGAGAGGGCTCGCGAGGAGATCCTCCCACACCTGCACGGGAGCCCTGACGCACGCGGGGCGCGGGCAGCGCGGAGACAAGAGTCTGTCCACCGGCAGCCGCGGCCGACTGCCGGATGGGATCTGCATCGATCTCCTTTTTAGCCTTATGCGAGCGGAGTTGACGGAAATCCGTCATAGCGACGGAAAACTTTAATCCCTGAATTTATTGCAGCCGGCAAAAAATTATCGCTCATTTTAATTTATCGCGCAATTAATTGATTTATTGCATATCGCGACAGGCCTACCTTCCAGTCCAAGTCCACACGGGAACAGGACTTCCTGCACCATTTCCATACTGTACAAAGTTAGCAGGGAGTTGTAAAACCGGTTCAACAGTTTGTATCTATTTCAAGTGCTTGACTTTGCACACGGGAGCCGCATGCAGATGAAAGATTTAGCCTTCAGCGTGTTCGCATATACGAGAAGTGTAAAGTTTCCTTCCTCCTCGTCTCGCTCAGTTATTGCACTTTCTTACCCGTCAAAATCTGTTTGATTTGAAGCAAATATGTCGGTTGGAGGGATTTGCTGACGTATTGAAAGAAACCAGTCGGCTCTGAGACATGGATAAGTTCACTATCATCTGCCTCCACACATGGATTTATTTCTGTATCTAAATCAATCTCTGCTTCTGGGTTTCTTTCCATTTATTTCCGTGGCTTTACAATGTCTGCTCTCCTTGATTGCATTGTTGCCGCCTCTCACTCTGCTCTTTGTAGCCCTCTGTTATTGTCTCGCACTTAAATTCTAAGAAGCTTAAACACAATTGACTTCTTACAGAAAGTTTGGCTATTGTCGCTCAGTAAGCAAGAAACTGTTTATTAGTTGAATCAGCATAAAGAGGAAGGTGAGCTCGAGGCCATTTTGGATTTGTGTCCAAAGCCCAGCAGGGAAATCGGCTGTAGAGCAGGTTGTGAGTTTGTGTTGCTGTTTTCAGACATGACCTCAAGCAGCAAGAGATTGTGTTCACGACAACAGGAAAATGCAGGAGGCAGGACACAATGTACATATTCTACTGTGGAAATCACGTTTTTGTGTTTTCAGCACATCGTCGCTGGTGTTGTATTTTGTTGTCCTACACTTTCTTTGGCATTGCGTTTATTTTTCATATTTGTTAGAAGTGTCCCCAACACTCCCAGTCGCTCGCTCTGGGCTGGTCTCATTCTCTGGACATTTTACTGGAGGAAAAAGTTCTGTAAAACTAATGTAGCAACTGACTCGGACATTTGCATTCTCACATACAGCCCCCCCCACCCCCATTCTGAAAGCAGCTAGTTTATCAGTGTGTGGCATTTTAATTGAGCCCCACTTTGTTGCATCACCAAAGCATTAAAACATATTTTTTGTAGAAATATTCATTTCATTTACTTCCACATCTCACGTCAACATCGCCTCCCCCCCACATCAAGCATGTCGAATTAACTTCTCGCTAAAAAACAAAAGCTTGGTGGCCCTTTGAAGTTCTGAATAATTAAAGTTGTACAAGGGCCCTCGGAAAGCATCAGGCGGCACCGTTTAGAGAGCCAGCGTGGACGCGATTGTGGCGTTTGTAGCCAGCTGCGTGATTTCCTTTTTGAAGGAGCCGTCAAACGCTGTTCTCATCGCTCCTCAGAACGCTGAGATGGATCTCTTTAAGCAGTTATAATCTGATCATCTGCTTTGCCTCTCCAGCAACAGTGTGGTTTGTTCAGGAGCAGCACTTTACCCGGCACTTACTTCAACAAAGCTGGAGTCTTGCAGCTCTTTTTAAGGAGCACTTAAGTACGTTTAAGTTTAGATCCCCTGACACTTCAGCCACACAGAAGAGCTCAGACCGCTGCTGTAACTCTACGTACCGTGACGAATCCAACACGACAGATGTTTTTGTTTCACTTTGCCCACAAGACGTTGTAATTCTTGTATTTGCGTGTTGGAACAAGGCTTCTGTAGACCATGTGAAACAGAGCATGTTAAACCTAACAGGGGGTGCGACCCCGCAATCAAAACCTTCTCTGCTCGTTAGCTTCAGGGCACATCCCCTTTTGTGACTGGTGTGAAATTAACTGCAACCTGTTAACAGGCCGAGCTTACTGTGTTATTGTTGGAGTGGGTTGTTAAAGGCGCTTTTATGACACTCTGAGACTCTGTTACAGAAGTGTAACCTCGTTATGAGCAGCGTTTCAACTGGAACTAGCGCAGCATCAGTGCAGCTGTGTTCATTAACTGCATTTTCGTTTTCCAAAGCGTCTGTGGTTTAAGTTTCCGTATCAGTTTCGCTCGGCTGCAATAAAATGTTCATCTTGAAAAAAAAGTTGGTTGAAAAAGAGAAGCAAAACTTCTATTCACTAAGTACGTAGAGAGCAACATACCGATTGTACCGTAGAGTTTTAATTTGGTGTTTCTTTTATTGTGTCTTTAACTTTCCCTCTTCATTTGTGTGAACAGTCCAGACCAGGCCAGACTGTGTGATTTGGAGGACCAGTCAAAGTCTGCCAAGAAGGGCCAGTGGAGCGAGGGCGGCGGCACGCACACCATCCGCGACATGAAATACACCATCGAGAATCCACGCAACTTCGTCGACTCCTTGCACCAGAAACCTATTAACGGTAAGGGAGTAATATATATTGAAAACAAACACACCCATATAAAGGAAGGCACAATATTCCATAAGCCTATTTCCTATTGTTATTTCCCTGAAGTTTATTCACTTCAAGTTTATATAAACTTCCAGGCATGTAATGACTCAGGGTGTATCTCCCTTCGCTGGCTCATTCCCCCAGTCTCTCATCTCTGACCTACCCGAGGTGTAATATGCCCCTCAATTCATTTCCAGACGATAGTCGTTAACAGGAGCTCGGCTCATTTCACGACCCTCTAATTGAATGGGAAAGTGAACATGGCAGGGCCTCGTTTTTGTCCTCTCCATTTCTTTATTTCTTGTTCTTACCATTCATGAGAGACCATCAGGGTTGTTTCGGAATTGAAGGCAGCAGTCCAGCCAAAGAGGTTTTAAAAGTCCGGTGACTTGCTGCGACAAGCTGAATACCAATATCTGAGTGTTTGCTGAAGAGACGTCTTGGTTGAATTGGATCACACAGTCTCCCAAGGAGGCCGTAACATTCTCCACTTTGAGAAGTACCAGCAAACGATCCTATAGAGAAAAAAAAAACACTCAAGTGTCACTGTTCAGTTGGACGATCACAGGTATTATTCTTTTGAATTCAACGAGCGTCATGTGAAAAGAGAACACATGCTCTGACAGTCTTCCCAGGTGCAAGGACCATTGGAACAAGTGAAATCCATTCAGGGTATGATTAGTCTGGCCTGTCTGACATTTGCCGTGAGTGTTGTTATGTTTCACCCCGGATGCCTAATCTTTCAATCCCCGCCTGACATTTTTTCCGCTATAGCACATATAAACAAGTGTTGTATTAGAGCTTGGTTTCTCTGTTTCTCTTCTTCTCCTGCCTCCATCACTTCTTAATTCTGTTGTCCTTCCTCCCCTGCAGCCATCATCGAGCATGTGCGTGACGGCAGTGTTGTTCGTGCCTTGCTGCTCCCCGACCACTACCTGGTCACCGTCATGCTGTCTGGAGTTAAGGTAACCACGGAAACTGGATTTTAGTCAAGTGGCCTCAGTAACGAGAAGAAGTTAACATAAATGAGCGCACCGTCCCTTCTTTAAGTCCTGTTTGTCCTCGCAGTGTCATGTCCGCCCCCTCAAAATTCCCCCCATCCGTCTCTTTCACCAAGTCCGGCTCTGCCGATGGATCATTCACGATAACTAATCCGTTTCATCTCCACACTTGAAGATATTACATCCATTTCAAGGTGTTCTTTTTCTCATCGTTCAAAAAGCTTTCCTGTTGTGTTTATCTGTCTGGCGGTTTGCCAAACTCAAAAGGAGAATACAGATAGGATGTAAAGCGAGGTGACACTTAAAAGAGGATAACGGTAGTACAAAGAAAGAACAGATTATATCAAAAGTGCAAAATGTGTGCATGAAAACCTCAGAACAAAGAGTTGACAAATTGCATGCTAGTCTTGCAGTCGTCTCATCTGTTTAAGGACTCAATTAAGTATTCACCAATGCTTGTAAAATACCTATTGATTGAGGCACAGCACAAGTATTATTGTGTTAATGTCTGTGTAATTCTTCTGTCTCCAGTGTCCCTCGTTCAGAAGGGAACCAGAGGGCGGGGAGACACCAGAGCCGTTCGCAGCAGAGGCCAGATTCTTCACCGAGTCCCGGCTTCTGCAGAGAGACGTTCAGATCGTCCTGGAGAGCTGCCCCAACCAGATCATACTGGGCACCATCCTTCACCCGGTAGGACGCAGGAATCGTTGATGGGCTGTGGCGGTTCGGTCTAAATTCTTCCCCTGTCCACTGATCTTTTATATCTCTCCCTGTCACCGTTTTTCTTCCAGAACGGGAACATCACAGAGCTCCTGCTGAAGGAAGGGTTCGCCCGCTGCGTGGACTGGTCCATGGCCGTTTACACCCAGGGAGCTGACAAACTCCGAGCTGCTGAACGGTGTGTAGCTGCAGCAGAGCTATTAGCTGCCTACTGAAATCTTTATATTTGTTAGGTCCCTTTTTTATAGAATATTTGAGAAACCTATTTTACATTATTTCACCTACTGGAAATGGCGAGATCTGATGAATACTTAGAGAACATGCAGATTCTTGAGATATTGTAAGTACTTGTGGAAATTAGAAAGTCAATGTGCAATGAGAGATTTATGCCACCACTACTCGAAGTGAACATTCTCACTCCATTCTGCTGAAGTGACACTTTCTCTTCTGTAGCATCTTTGCAGCCGCACGAATAATGTTTTCAACACCTGATTAAGCTCTTTAATGTTCCTAATATATGGCTAATGGTGGGGACTACGACTGCTGATGATGTTAATGTGAGTTTTGTTCTTGGCCAGGTCTGCTAAAGAGCGCAAGGTCCGCATCTGGAAGGACTACGTGGCGCCCACAGCCAACTTGGACCTGAAGGACAGACAATTTGTAGCCAAGGTGAGGTAGTTTTTATTATGCGCGTCTCATTAGAGAAGGTGCTGGCCTGTACAGGTCTGAATCGCTACAGTTCAAACGTATTTTGACACCGAACTGAGTTTGCATTGGTTGATTTGTTTGTGGCCATATCACAATATCATCCCTGATCACCACATAATGATTTTTTAAATTGGTCAAATCTCCCCTCACAGCTGCGCTCGTTCATTCAGCCCCTCCTGGCTCGCTCGCTCTTATTCTCCCTCCCAGTCTCTCTCCTGCTTGTGCCGACACACATGCAAACACGGTCGTCGGACACATCTGCCAAGTCAGACTAGGTGAAACAACCCTAATTTGGTTTTTCGCACACACAAATGACACATAATTATTTGCATACAGAGCGGGGAGAACGCATTTTAATACCCGGTGTAAACGGACAAACAAACCGTCCACTTGGGATCAGATCTATCAGGTAAGTACATGGCCTTCGCTTCCATTAGTCGATACAAACAAAAAGCTGGAGTAAAGCATCAAACTAACAACAACGACATGCAGACATTATACAGTATGACCAAGACTCGCCATTAGTGCCAAAGGGAATCTGGTCGTTTACCTCCACCACTCGATGTCTACCGCAGTATTTCCAATTTTCTCCCGAGTACTGCAGCAAAAAAGTAGAGCCACTTTGCGCCCTCAAATGAATTATATCCTCCCGACACCTCTTATTTTCACATTTGCAACCCCCACGACTGAATAAAAAAAGAAGAGAGAAATCCCTTCGCCAAAGGTACGAAGAGGAATGCTTAACAGAAACCTCGAAGCACTCCCCAGTCAAATTAGGGCCAAATCGCTGGCGTATGCTGTCGCGGTGGCACCGAACGACCCCTAACAGCCGAGAACTGGAGATATTAGCTTTGGAGGTTATTGGCCAGAGCCTCAGGGGGAAAGGAAGTGTCCTTAATATCAAGTACAGGGGAGTGCACTTCCTCCAAGTTGTCAGCATGCATTAGCTCAAATCCAGTGAGATGGACTCCTCGATACATCTCGGTAATACAGTCTAACCTTATTGTCACGGCGAGATGACACATTATGGGTTCCGATCCGCCGGCTTTAACGTAGTAAAAGCAACTCCAGCCTTAAAACATCGGCATTATGTTTTTAAATCTGGTCTCCACTGGGTTTCCCTCCACCCTTCCCTTCATCTTGTCTATATTTCTCTAGGAATGTTTAAAAAAAGAGTAAAGTTTAATATCCCTAAAGTTTGTCTTTTGTCTGCGTTTGCTCCCTCCAGACCCTGAACTTTTAAGACCCTGAAAAATTCATGGCTAGCCGCAGGGTAACATAAAAGGTGTTGCTCTGGCAATCTGCTTACAGAATGAATTTGATAAACCGCGCACATATAAAGAAGGCGCCCCCCCCCCCAAAAAAGCAACTGTATGTATATTTTTTTCCTGAGTCAGAGGGAAGGGGCTAGAGAAAGGATAAAACATTTATATTATCAGTGTGAGCTGCTCTCAGATCTCTCTGAACCCCCCCCCTTCAATAAAAGAAGGCTGGGGAGGGGGGTGAGGGGGAGTATTTGGCGGTGCATGAAAAAGAGGCTGCAGAATAAAAGGTAGAGGGTTAAAGAAGAAACTGAAAGTGTGAGTTTGTGCTGGGAGACTTAAGGGATGAAGGATGAAAAGACACGATAAGTAAGAGTCAGAAGAGAAAAAAAACACCTAATCAAGATCCCTGCGACTGCGCATGTCCTTTTTTTTTTTTTTTTGCTGCTGTGTTGATGCCCCCAGTTCAACTTTGAAGCGCTTTTTTGATCTCCTCACGACTTCTCTGTCCTGAGGAGGCTCGCTATTTGTCAGCTGCTGCTTCATTCATCGGTTTGTTTCAGGAGGACGCCACACTTACATCACCTTAGATTAGCATTTTTTTAAAAGAACATAAATGAGATCTGAGGCCCCTTCCAGAGTGATCCAATCACAAGTGGACCGTGCCCCAATGTGTCCCGGGATCCGATCCCTCTGCCCACATTCGGAGATGGTCTGAGACTCAGGTTCTCCGGCAGTTTGAGAAGTTTTTCAAAGGCCTCAGAAGTGACAGCAGCTCCACGGGTCTCCAAAAACTTTTCCTTTTTAAAAAGTCACCGGCACCTGAGATGGAAGAGATCTTGCTGACCCTGCAAATGGTTGAGTTGCTTTAGAGCTAAGTAGATATCGGACAGGCCTGTCCACCCTCCCTGCCCCCCCCCGTGCTCGTCCCTGTGACATTTGACGCCACCTAATAGTGATTGCACGGGCTCTCAGGGGGACACGTCTATCCATCAGTCCCATCATCATACACTCCTCCCCTCTCCTCGTCCACTCCGCTTTTCACTTCTTGTTATCTGAGTGACGGGTAGAGTGGACAGCCGAACCAGGCCCAATCCCCACTAGTCAATCCTGCTGACGCATCTTTCTTTCTGACTGTCTCGCCCCTCTCTCCTCCCGTCTCTGCGGGGAATGGAGATGCGGATGTAGGCCAGGTCCCAATGGTCTTCCTCTCCCCTCTTCTTCTCTCCTCCTCCTCCCTTCCCCTCCCCTGGGTAACCATCAACCTGCGAGGTGATGGATAAAAGGTGACGTGGTGTAAACCTCTTCACCAGCCTCTCATCGCTAGCTTTTGTTGCTGCTGCACAGAATCCATCCAAATATGATGGCTCAAATACTAAATCAGCGTTTGGTGTGTCTTGAGAATGATGATTGTTTTGCAGTTAAGAAGATGTTCTTGTGAAACGTACAAAAATTCACTGGTGGTTGGCGTCAAAACTGCCAGTCTCAAAGTCGGTCAGACCGTCCCTCTGTCTGCACGAGGTTGAGATGTTCTCTTACTAGTTTTCCTTGCCCTAGTTAAAATGAGTCAAGTGGAAAGGCAGACAGTTTGAAAAGGTCTGTAGATAGATGGTTGGTACCTGTCCCAGGATGGTGTCCTTCTTCAGCATTACTCCCTAATCATCCACTTTTTTTTCCCCTCCTCCAGTGGCTACATTTCAGCTTGAGGTGTTTATCATAGCATCAAACACACCACTAGTTTGTGTGACACCATGTCATTTGGGTAAGAAAACATGTCCACCGGCACGGAGGCTGAAACGCTGCCATAGGTGTTGCTCTTTGAAGGAGCTGATCTGACGTGAGTAATGAGTAAGTCCTGGCTAAGCCCGTGCTTGGCCCCGTGGTTAGAACCAACTTAATGGATTCGGCTGACAACCCAAACATTCCCCGACGGTCGCCAAGAATCCTCCTCGTGCCGTGACTGATCTTGGCCACTGCAGATGTCATGTGGGCCGTGGGCAGAGGGTGGCAGTAGATCCCCACCTCTGGAGTGTGAGCTCAGACCAGTGAGTCACGCCGCTCGTCTGGTCGTCTCCTCCGTCTGCCCCGGCCCTCGTGGCAGCTACTCTGCTCAGACTTCTTGCTCTATTTATCTGTTGTACCTCTTCCCTTTTTTGTGCATTGTCTCGGCTCCGGTGATATTTGCCGAGAGATTACGCCGCCTCTCTGGCTCGCTCCATCTTGCTGTGACTGTGTGTGTTGGTCCTGTCCTCCTGCGCCTTCGCCTCCTCCGGCTGATAATTAGCCAGTAAACGCTGAGCCATTTTCCTCTGCTCCTGCCACATTCCCTCTCTTGCACTTTACTTATTCGGGCAGGCCACAAAACGACCTTGTTACAGTGTGAATTTGTGTAGGCTGGTGTGCATGCATGCCCCCCCCCTCTCGCACTTACTCATTACACCCTCCTCCCCCCCTCCTGCTCCCTATGTCTCTGTATCCCTCCCACTCAGCTCAGTGATTAGTATATGATGTATTTTGGCTGAAGTTGTGGGCAGCCTATTTAGCATGTGGGCCGGTCTAATTTCTGTTCTCTGGTGGCCAGTGCGATGGCGGTCTGATTTGTTTTCACAGAGTAATGAATCTCCCAAAGAGCATAATACACCTGGATTTGTGTCTGTCGCACACAAACACCCACTATCACATGGGTTCGAACTTAATAGAAAAAACCAAAGGATATTTGTTTGTGGTTTTTTGTTTTTCCACCACACAGTCGGCCACAAAAAAAATTAAAAACACCTCCCACACAGGCCCTGAAACACGGCTCAGACCTGCAGCTCTCACTTTTAGGACTCAAGCTTGAGCACAGCCTACATAGCAACTGCAGCCCGAGTGATGATAAGGCCATTTAATACGCGTGTGGGTGGCAACATGTGTAGGGCGATTGATTTCCCAGTCTCTTGCATGCAGCCTACTTAAAGGCTCTGGGATTGGATGCCTCCTTCATCTCGGCCACATTATACCCCCAATCTGTCTTTTTTACTAGGGAGGGCACAGCCACATACTGATGCACATGCTGAGCTGAGCCTGGGCCGACTCACTGCTATTTATCGTTTGTTTTCTTTTGTGACATTATCTCAGATCACTAAACACAACTCAACTCATCAATCCTTTAACTGAATAACAGAATATACTCTTTATATTGAAAAATGCATTTTTGATGCTGTTTAAACGGCAATATGCATTTACTATATTATCCTTTTTATAAACCAAAAAACAATAATCATAGTAATTAAATAAAAGAGTGATGTACAGGCTGATTACAAAATAGTGTATTAACTAGTTGGGAGACAATCCAGTAAGTCATTGGTTTTGAGACCAGGGAAGCTTTTCCTGAGAGTGAGAGAAACAGAAAAACAACCCAACAGCAAAAGGTATATTATTTAATTTGACTTTCATACGTGACCATATACAAAGTGTTCATCATACGAACATGCACACGTAGTTTAAAGCAATTGTGTCTCTTTCCTAAAGGCCGGCACATGCTTCTGCAACGGCGTCTGCGGCTTTTCACGCAGTTGTGACGCAGGACTCGTTGTCGTTCATGGTTTTCCAAGCGTTGATCGTGTTGCAAAGCAATTCCCCGCCAGAACACTAGGCGGAGTAATGTTTTTTGTCGCAGTCGGCTCTTCTTCGTGCCACTCACGAAGAAGAGCCGTTTATTTACATCGCCACGGCGGCTCCTCAGAGCCTTTTTCTGGCGGACAAATCCGCCAGTCAGTGACGGGTTATACAAGTGGTCATAGTTTTGGATCTCTTCTGCCAAACACTCTTATATTTGGTCCATATTCGTTCTTCTAAATCTTCTACGGTTTCTGCCGGTTCCGGGCATGCAACCGGAAATGCGACTCCAGAAAGGATGTAGTTGGCAGACCAATCACAGCCTTGCCGGCTATGTGAGGCTTGCGGAGTTTGGCCGTCTAGTTAGAGAAATTGGGCCACGCACGTAAGCACGTAAGGCCCGTGAAAACGCAGAAGCATGCGCTGGCCTTAAGTCACCATCTGCAGCATTTCAACATCCAGCTGCATCCTCCTGAGCTGTACCTGTGTTGGCTGCTAACCTTTTTGACGCACGGAGAAATAACATTTGAATGCCAATCATAAATGTGTGTGTCTTTGCTTACACTTGTAAAGGTCGCCAGAACAGAGTGCTGGCAGCCAGCTGTTGGACAGAGGGCCGTGTAACGCTCTATCAGTCCGTCTTTAATGGGATGTTTGTGTTTTAGAGCTTTCTCTTTGCACTCTTTCTCCTTCCTTCACTCTCCTCTCCCTCCCTCCCAAGTCGTGCCAATCCCCCAGATAGCGATACGTCCTCCCTCTGTCCTCCAAAACCTAGCCGGCCCCGCTGGGACGACTCGGCTCGCTTACTTACTCAGTCACTCAAGGATCACTCTTTCTTACCTCGCTCTCCCTGTCCTGTGCTCGCGACGGCACACGATCTGCACTGTCACTCTCCCTCCTCCTTTTTGAATAGATCTCTTCCTCTCCATTTGTCCTTTACCTGCCCCTTCACTTCCCATCTTTCTTTCAGTCCGTCTGCTCACTCACTCAACAAAATGCAATGCAAGTCCTTTTTTTCCCAACACTCCTCCAACCCAAAGGGGGGGGGGGATGTATACCTGCCAAAGATTTATGTTTTTTTTGGACCCTGAAATTAATTTCAACCTGGTTTACATGTTCTTATTTTGACGATCACATTTCCCAAAACTCCTTCCTCCTGCTTTTACCGTAACCACCCCCTTCTCTCCTGTGTTCCTCTGCCCTGTAGGTGATGCAGGTGGTAAATGCTGACGCCATGGTGGTCAAGCTCAACTCCGGGGAATACAAGACCATCCACCTGTCCAGCATCCGGCCCCCAAGGATTGAGGGAGAGGTACAAACAAACCTGTGTTTCTTTACCAGTGTGTTTGTCAGTACACAGCTTTGCACAGTGTGTGTGTGTGTGTGTGTGTGTGTGTGAGGAAAGGTGACTGATTGCCGTCATGTGGCAGAGCTTGTGGGCAGCCAGGTAATTAGAGCCACAGCAGAGACGGCCGATGTCGCCGCCGTCTCCGTCTTCCTGACAGAGTTGCTTCGTTTCAAGTCCAACACAAGCTGTTTACATCTCCCTATTTTCATCCATCTCTCTCTCTCTGCTCCATATTCACGCCCTCTCCTCTTCCCCTCGCGCATCAGTCTTTTCTCTCCCCGTCTCTAAATGACCGTGGGAATGGCTTTGACCACTTGGTGGCGCCCCAGTAGTTGGGGCACATGCAAACACAGCAAGACACTTGCACACACCCAGTGGTTGCAGCACTGCAGAGAGGGGAGGCAGATCGATTTTCTTTTTTCTTCTTCCTCCCTCGCCCCTCTACACTCCCCCATTTTCTCAGAAAGCCTGTGAAAACACACACTCACACATATACACAAACACATATAGAGGTAGCAGGAGAGACGCATATTTATTGAAACGCGTATATAGTGTCTGGGGAAAAAAAGCTGCAGTGACACAGAAGTCGACTTCGCTGGACGTCCCTGTCTCTCCATCACTCACCTCCCTTCCCAACTCTCATTATCAAGGAGTGTATCTGTTGGATTGAAACCCTGTTTCTCCACGTTAGGATGATAATTCACCCAAAAGATTTCATTTCCTAAAAAAAGGAGCAATCAGTTTTATATTCCTCACATTACCGGTGGTGTCTGACTCCTCTAAACTGCTGTCGTTTTGTAAATAAGAGGCTCAGGATGTGTGGAAATGTCACACCCATTAATTAGAAAGTTTCGGTGTCACAACAGCGAGTGAGTGTTTTTCTTTTTTTTTTCTGTTGGAGGGAGAGTTACATATTTCAAATGAAACCCATCATTCCCTTTTGTTTAATGTGTCTGCTTCTGTTTGACAACCGTTCCTCTACCCGACAATATTTTTACTGTAATATCCATTCATACACAAGTCATGTCTCGCGTCCCCCCCCGTTCAAAAGAACTACCCCCCGAGAAAAGACGGGGGTAGTGTGTGTTTCGGTCTCGATTGCAAAATGTTTGAAACGGCCCTTTATTTTTCTTTCTGCTTTGATTGCTTTTGTTTTATTGACTCCCTCGCTGCTTCTTTGCCATTTTTATGGTTGACTTTTTTTCTCATCTGTTACTCCTTTTTATTGGAGTCGGGTTTAGTTTTTATTCTCTCCGTCCCTGTCCCTGCCTCTACCTTGATGCCTTGAGCTGCTTCCCCTCCTCTCCACAGCAGTCCCTCTCCGTTCCTCTTGGTGGGGACACTGCGGTCAGATTGTTGACCTGCACCCCTTCATATGCGTCAATCTTCTCCTTCGCTCTCTGTGGTTATAACAAAACATCTCTCTATTTTGTCTTGGACATTGTGTATAGGTTTTCCACCCAGTCACTTGACTTCCCTGTAGCTTGGTGTTGGCCCTGATTGACTAAAAGCTCACACATTTCATTCTCTTTCCAAGTTCTACATGTCTGGTACTAGAGGAATATATATAAATTCGTTTTCTGCACATTTGTATATTGTTAGAAACTTTAACACCCTTTAAATGGAGCTTTAAATGCTCCTTTCGATGTCGTACATGGTCTCTGTCTGACATTTTATGTGCCGGATGGCAGGAGAAGTTCCAGAAAATGTCCACAGCACCTGACTTGGACATTTCTCTCTGTAAAATTTCAGAAAAATGTTTGGACGTCAGTGCATGTCTGGAAACAACTCTACTCTCCTTTCCTGTTTTCTTCTTTTCCCCTTACTTTGAATTCCATCGTACTTTTGACTTCAAACCGTCTTTCTCTCTCTCTTTTCTTCTATTTCCTCCTCTGTGGTTCAGCGCCCAACTCTTTTCTGTCTCCGCCTGCACCAGATGCTTCAGCAGTATGTGTTTTGTGCTTCATTAAACTGTCGTATGTTGCAGGGAGCCGGTGAGAGCAGACCCAGATGTGAATGCCTGTGTGATATTGTACTGGTGTGACGTTGCCACAGTGTTGTACTGCTGAGGTCGGGTTCATAAGTATTCGATCAGGGACACAGTTGTCGTAGTTAGGCTTCTCTGACCCGGGTGGATTTTAATCAAAGCTTTCAATTTGTGGTTGAAGTGGAGACTTCGGCTTTGATTTAAAGGTTTTACCAAAAATATTGCATTAACTGTTGCGGGATTAAATCCCCTTTTATACATTGTCCCTCTATTTTCAGATTCCACAGTGAGATTTAGAAGATTAGACATTGTGTTGTCTGTGCTCGCTGCAGGCGGGGACTGCTGGAGGACAGTGTGTGTCTTTTCTTTTCCAGAGGTGCTGTTATATGACAAACTGTTGCTGCGTTTTGAATTTAATAAGGGTTGTTCGTGGTGCTGCTGCTGGTGTTGTTTTGTTAGCTAGTTATTTCTGTCTGTGAGCTAAAGAGCCGTCTGCCTGTCTGTAATGCTGTTGGCTCAGCTTTGAGTGTTGTCGCTATGGCAGCGATGCAGAGTAGTGATGGCTTCACTGAGGCTAAGATGAGCCCTTGGACTCCGAGGCAGGAACAAAAGCCACTGACAGAGAAACACCGGAATGTCTCTGATATCTTAACTAAATATTTTCATATATTCATGCATGAGTGTTTTATGTCCCGTCTCATTTTCCAGCCGGCCCGTCTGCTGGAACACTAAATTAGGGAAGTGAGCTGTTACCTTGGTGGAGCCCGGGAGCTTAATTTCATGCCCCGTCCACACGACTTTCCCCAAGCAGATATGGCAGCTCACATTGTGTTAGTGCCAGCGATTGTGGACATTGTAATCTGTCAATTTCCACTCTTGTTACTGTCGCTTGAACTATGTTGAAAGTCCAATTTATTGTGTAGCACCTTCAAATATGGATGCTCATCTGCCAAAGTATTTCCAAAGAACAAACACTAATATATTAGATATGGCTAAAAGCTATGGCTGTTTTTTCCCCCCCCACCTTACATCCACCTAAACCTGTTTATTGCACAATTACCTTGACCACTACATATACAAAATTGAACTAGCACTAACATAGAAGGCCAAATATCTTTTTCTTTTTGGGAAGGGGTGGGTATGAGGATGGGGGGGGGGGCAGGCCACTCTAACCTTTAGGTGAGTGAGAGGTTACAGCAGGTATCACTCAGCCAGAGGCTCCACACACACACAAACACACAGACACAAAAACACACACACACACACACACACACACACACACACACAAACACACACACATCCTGACGTCACGTTGGCTAACATTGTCACGAGTGAGCTGGCTTCTTGCTTACAGCATCAGATGGACAGACACAAAGACGTAGTCACGGTTAACAGCGCAGCTTACACACACACACACACACGCATATATATGCACACAAAAACATTAGCACACACAAGAAAGAGAATGACATGCTTGGTTAAGCTGCATTAGCCTATGTCAGGAATCATCTCGGAAATTGCTGTCAGCGTGTGCACAAACATGGATTACACAGACCTCCTGTGTGTGTGTGTTTGTGTGTGTGTATAGATACTCCAAATGTGTGCATGTTAACACTGCAGCCTTGTGCACCTCCAAGGAGAGAACAAACTCAAATTATACGTGTGTGTGTGTGTGTGTGTTAAGCCGTTTTCAGACAGGACCTACGGGCAAAATCCAGAGAATTTGATATGGAGTCTGCCTTTCCCACATGCACATCACAGCAGGAGGTTCTCTGCATAGCATCAAATCCTCTGGGTAATTCATGCGAGAGGTGGAGGAGCCGCGTGCAGCAGACGGAGGCAAGAAGTGACGTATGAGCTCCGCTGCAGAGATCATGTGATCAGGTTTTCACAGCTCCTTGACACCACAAACTCTCTACACATCTTCATCGGTGTCTTCTACGTGGATGACACCGCTTTCTTACCCGGAGATACTTGTTTTACTTTTGTTGTAAAATATTTGCATCGGTCGCGTGTTAGAAGCGCCTCCTGCGGAGAAAATAGGGAGGAGTAGCGGAGTCCGGTGCATGTCTGACTGCAGCCTTACATCCTCTGGAGGTCTGCTGGGACTTTCCTGTGCCAGTTGTCATTATTATCCCCGTCTGTCTGTGCGCTGTTTGACCGTGCGTTCTGCAAGCAAGGCCGTTTGTGTTTGAGTTTGAGTTTGTGTGTGGGTGTGGGTGTGTCCGGGTGTGCGCACTGTGGTGAGGAGGCAAGATGCAATGTCCCAGTGCACTGATGAACTGTGACAGTTCCTGCCAAGCCCCACTTCCCTCCCTCCTCCCTCCCTCAACCACCTCTGGATCCTTTTAGTCCTCTAACACCACACAGCACCGCGCCCCCCCCCTCTCACGACTACACTAATTGTGCTCAGAATGACAGATTGGCTGACCAATGGTGTCTGGCTGCAACAGAACACAGGGCATGGATTTCCCTCACTTGCACTCCCTTCCTCCTCCTCCTCCTCATTTTGGTTTCACCCTCCCACCCCCCGCTGGCATATATTCATTTGTTATTTTCAGCTCGAGAGCTGGAGTCAGCCTTCCTCCCCGCCCCCCCCCCCCCGTCTCTTGTGTGCAGGACAAACCCCAGAGGTGTCTCTGCCACTAAGTCACTCACTACAGCCATTTTACAGAGGTAAAAATTACGTTGTTTACAGCACATGGACAAAGATATGAGACTTATCGCTATCGTCTTCTACGAGTCCGGCTCTTGAAGTCTTATCGTGAGTTTTAGAAATGTTATGAACACGTCCTCTCTCGCGCTGGGAATTTGTCTTGACATTTTCCTGCTGTCTTCTCACTCGGACACTTCCTGGACCTTTAACTAGAGGGTTGGGCGGGAAAAGTTCGCTTAAAATGTCTGGAGCAACGGACTCCGACATTTGCGTCCTCAGGAAACCGTCTGGACTTCAGTGCAGGTCCGAAAGAAGCCTCGCACACTCTCTGCTATGACGATGGGCGAGTGTCGAGTGCGTTTGTGTGTCTCTCTCTCTCGCTCTCTTCATGCATTGTAATGCGTCCGTGTGCTTATGTGGTTTAAGTAGGGTTCAGGACAGTGCTGATGGAGCACAACCAGAGGTCAACCTGCTGTCCTTTTATATAAGGCAACACAATGGCTGTGTCTCATCGCCACTCTATTCCATACAGCCCTGCCTACTCATCTAACCTCTGTGTGTGTGTCTCTGTGTGTGTGCGTGTGTGTGTGTGTGTGTTGACTTTGTGGATGATTTAGTCTCACAGTACATCTTTCATCCTTCTGCCGCTGCCTCCCATAAATCATCTGTCTCTCCACCCACCTCTCTTTTCTTCCGTCTCCCTCTTATTTTTACTTTCACATTAGCAGGTTTATTCCTGGAGTGGAACATTGCACATTGATTAGCATTTCTGTAAATATAACTGTTTTCAGCGCAGGTCTGATAAGTCGGTGGGTTGAATTTTTTTTTTCCAATTTCCACATCTTCATACCTGAGGAGGAAGTGCATCCGATTCTGTGGACGAGTCTGGAAGGCATGTCACAAAACAAATCAAGGCAGATTGTTTTTGTAGTGGCACCGCTACTGAGATTTTCCATTATTTCAAACAATACCTTTAAACCTGCTCAGTTGTGTTGCTGTTGTCTGCACGTGGTGATGAATCCACAAGTGCAGCCAAGACATCAAGGTTTCCAAAAAAGAGCTGGTAGGATATAGAAATAGAGAATGAGTTGTAATATAAGTGAAGCTTGTTGGGTAATTATCCGCTGTAGTGTGACACCGGATGTTTCCCTTTGTAATTGTCAGAGCTGAAACACGATGGTTACACAACTGTTCCCAGTCTCTCTCCCCCTCCCCTCCCCCATAGCTCGGTCTCTTCTCTCCCCACTTTTCCGTTCACCTCTCCTCTTCCCATTTTTCCTCGGCTCACCCCAACCGGTCCAGGCAGATGGCCGCCCACATTGACTCTGGTTCTGCTGGAGGTTTCTTTCCAGTTAATGAGGGAGTTGTTTTCCCTAATGAACTGTCCTTCCTCGCTGTGGGAACTGTTGAGTTTCTCTGTGATTGTCAAGGTCTCGACCTTCTTTGTCAAGTGCCTTGAGACAATGTCGACTTGGACTTGGCATTATACAAATAAGATTGAATTAAAGATGAATACATTATCCAAATCCTGTTAAACAGAAAATACTGAGCAAATAACATCTGGGAGCAACAGACAAAGGGAAACAGAAGAATACAAATTTCTTGGGATGTATAAAGAGGAGCCAAACTTGTGGAAGAAGATTCCAGAGCGTTTGGCGATAAGGGCCAGGCGTCTTTTTAAACATATATCAGAGGGGTTAGTTTTACAATAACCAAGTTTTAACATAGAAAAACCCCATCTGCTCTTTCCTGCGTTTGTGCTGCTGAGATATTTTATCCAGTCACCCTCCTCTTCCTCCTCCTCTAGATTTCCACATCCTCCAAATCTTATGTCTGGCCATGTGTGTGCCCTCAGCGTGGCCCCAGCCCGGCATAATGACATCCTTCGACCTCAGATTTTGGTGCAGGATGACAAGGGAGGGGGGGGGTCGTCCCTGCTGCATGACTCATTTGCACGCCACTGGCTGGGCGAGGCGGATTGGTAGCCAGTATCCCTCCTCACCACTGGCTGAATATATATATATTTTTGGCTCCGTTTGCCCCGTTTGGCTGTCACTGAGGAAGAAGCAAGGACTTGGCTTGCCCGTGTTTGTGTTACTGCAGGAGATGAAGTTAGTCAAGGGGCTTAAATTGGGAGATGAGGTCACTGCTGCTTCCCAGTGATGAAGGTTGCAGAGGTATCTAGAGCACCGTGCACACTCCCACCTGTTTGAGCACAACTTGTTTTGTTCCAGAAAAGGAGGTTTTGGGGTTGTAGATAAATTCAGTATGTTCCTCATCAGCTCTTAGAAGCAGTGCAGATGATCCGTGGAGTTGGATCGGAGATTCAGTTTTGCAGACAGCTCTGAAGCTCGTCTCACACTGCATCACCACGTCTGTCTGCAGGGTCCGTCTGACCGTCTGTCTCTTCCAACAATTATAAACACCACGCTGCACATTCGAGCACCACACAGTGCAGCTGCCTTGCTCAGACAGCCAATTTGATGCTTTACCACACATTTTATTTTCCTATGACATCCTCGTTAATGACAGCAGGATCATAACAAGGGGGGCTTCCACCTGTCACAGCTGTCCCAGTCAGCTTTACCTGCACCAATTGAGAGGCTGTTAGCTCCTCATCGTGCTGCAGGTTGATTTCATTCTGAAATACTGGTTCGCTCTCGTTCCCGTCGTGAGGAGTCACTTAGTAATGACTTATTTGTATTCTGCCATACGAGCGATTATTCTGAAATTGTAATTTGATTTTGTATTGTAGTACTACAACCAGCAATATCCTTCATGCTCTTGCTTCAGGAAATACGCGCCCTTTCCTCTCCCTCCCTCCATCGCTCTCTTTCTTTTCTTGTACCGTCTCCCTCTCTCCACCCCAGCCCTCTGCAGCTATTCCATGTTTATGCATGCACAATTAATGTCGTTAGGCGTATAATAGTAAACGCACAAGACTCTGAGTGCTCTTGGACATGGACACATCATTGTTTTTCAGCTTTTTACACAGGAAAAATACTAATGATTCAGTTAAATGCAAAAGTAGGTAATGCTGCACAGTCCCCAAGCACCAGGGAGCATGATGTGCTCCTGAGTCATGATTTCACCCTTGGAAGTTCCAGAAGCTGCAACTGCTTCCAGCGGTAGCATCCACACATTTGCAGCCCAGCCCCCCCCGCAGCCCTGCGACACTGTACAATCCAGCTAGCGTCATGCCTCTGCAATAGTCAAAGATGATTCCTGAGCTTTAACGGGTAATTTGGAACGAAGGGAATTTACCCCAAATAGAACAGAACTCCCCCCGAGGATAGTGAGAGCAAACTGTTGTTATCGGGTCACGGTTGAGACATAGCAGTGACTCTCTCCTCTTGTGTGTAACCTTCCTACAACGGCACGATAACAGTTTATAGACGACTTGCGCAGAGAGTTTGCCTTGTTGGAGCAATTTAATGATGATGATTCTATCTCTTTATCCACGTCTGGAGACTGAAGTTTAAATCGCCGTCATCGTCGAACAATTACACTTGTCAGTGTACCTTTTTTCCTCACAGGTTTGATCGCACTTAGCTGTCAGGGGGGTGCTTGGTTTCCCCTGCAGCAGCACTGCAGCTGACCTGGGACCTCTTGGTAGTCGCGGCGTAAAGCAGACCTGGCCCACTGTGAAATATCAGACAGTTGTAAGGAATCGATGGGCCTCATTGATTCGAGGTCATGCTCGAGCTCTTGCCGGCTGCCCTTTCAAAACCACCACTGGTCTTTTGCTCTTAAACACGCTCTCACCCTTTAGCTTGTTGACCATCATAAGGACATGAGCACTATCAGCCAAGACGAGGTAGAAGTCGTCCACTGGGTCACGTCGGAGTGGGAACAGCGGCACTCGACAATGTGGTCTTCCTCTTGATTGCCTGCTTTTTCGTTGTTTTTTTTTAGTCGTAACATTTCCTTTCATTGTCTCATTTTCTTGTTTTCCGACTCCCTCACCTCCACGCCTTCCAATCAGCCCTGCTTGTTCCCCACAGACCTTCTCAAAGAGGAGGAGTAAGTACCTTTTGTCCTCCTCGTCTACGCCTCCACTCCTTGTGCCTAATTGGCGTAGAGTGCTGACATTTACACTCTTCGCCCTCAGTGACAGGCTCCCTTTCATCTGTAAAAAAAAAGCTTATTAGTCGGGAATGATTTTTCCTTCTTCTGTTCCCCTGTCTGCTTAGGTTCATCCCTTGCTTTTCCCTGTTTGGGGTTATCCCGTTGATTTGACCTGTGTCTGTCAGAGTCCTAATAGCCTTATTCATGGCAGATCTCCATTTTTTGGGGGGGGGTCTTTAAGCCTCGCACCATTCAAACGCTCCATCATCCAACATCTGGGAGTCGTGTTAATGTTTGAAATAAAGAAAAATGTGCTCCTAATGGAGGATTTCAGTTGAGCGATGGTGAAAATTGTCCTCATCCCCCGGCAGTGGTCGGCTCAGCCCCACAGCTCAGGCACAAAATGGTGGATTCCTGGCCGGCTGTGCTCCTAAAAGGCCCCATCATCCCACCGCAACTGACTTGATAAGGATGATAGAACCCGGCTGAGGCAAAATGGAGGCCACAGGCTTTCGGCTGAGCATTGTGGGATCTCCACTGGCCAGGTGTAAGATTAACTCACCTCCATGCTGCGCTGACTCCGCTTGTGGAAGTGGAGAGGAATGAAGGAGTGAGAATAGAAAGATGGAAAGCCATTAAACTCAAAGGTTATTACATCGCTGTCAAGGTTACGGGAACCTCGGGTGGATTTGGCACTTTTTCATTGGTTCGTCACCCGAGCCAATCCGGCTCCTGCACGTTAATTTATTATAAAATATTCTCAGTATTTTGTAAGGAAATAAAAAGCCACTGAAACATCGCTCGTCGTCGCACTTGTTTGCTACCAGCGGGAGTTTGTCTTGCCAGATGAGTATTTCAGACGTTAATGGAGCCATAAGCACAGAATCAAACATACGAGCACATGTTCGCCCCCTCCTCGCTCCCCACGTGTCTCCCCTCCACATCCATCTGCCCAGCTGTGTGCCACACCTGGCGGCTCCGAGCAACTGGAGAGGCATTAACAATGAATGAAGAGCGGAGGAAATGAGGAATCAGTCCAAGCCTTTGTGTTCACACGGACGAGTGTAACTTCTGTTTGTAGGGCGGATAATGAAGGCGCTCATAGAGGAGTGTGGGAGGGGCAGGGGTGGCGAGCACCGGTATTGTCATTCATAGCCTCTTTCTCCTGTTAGTGCCTGTCGTTTGTTTTCCCACTGCGTCATTGTCATTTGCTGTACGATTCTTTATTTTATTTATATCCCGCCCCTACAAAAAGTGTGTGTGTGTGTGTGTGTGTGTGTGTGTGTGTGTGTGTGTGTGTGTGTGTGTGTGTGTGTGTGTGTGTGTGTGTGTGTGTGTGTGTGTGTGTGTGTGTGTGTGTGTGTGTGTGTGTGTGTGTGTGTGTGTGTGTGTGTGTGTGTGTGTGTGTGTGTGTGTGTGTGTGTGTGTGTGTGTGTGTCTTTGTGTGTGTGTGTGTCTTTGTGTGTGTGTGTGTGTGTCTTTGTGTCTTTGTGTCTTTGTGTCTTTGTGTCTTTGTGTCTTTGTGTCTTTGTGTCTTTGTGTCTTTGTGCGTGTGTGTGCTGTGTGTCTTTGTGCGTGTGTGTGCTGTGTGTCTTTGTGCGTGTGTGTCTTTGTGCGTGTGTGTGCTGTGTGTCTTTGTGCGTGTGTGTACTGTGTGTCTTTGTGCGTGTGTGTACTGTGTGTCTTTGTGCGTGTGTGTACTGTGTGTCTTTGTGCGTGTGTGTACTGTGTGTCTTTGTGCGTGTGTGTATTGTGTGTGTGTTTCCTCACACTGGGAGCAACACAAAAACCTCAGCCTCCTTTTGAAAATGCAAATAGGTTCTATTTGTGGCCGACTCCTGTCAGAGAGTGGGTGAGCGCATTGAGGGAAGTTTTTGTGTGCAGCTGTGCGGCATGCGGCTCCGTCTGCGCACACGTACATATGGTGTCAGCTCGTCTTTATGCATCTGTTTAACACAGTGTCTGTGCCTCGGCCGCTCGCATGTGCGTGCCCTTGGTAACTGTGATTTTCTTTCATTTTTCTCGTTGGTGCAATGTGTCAGCACTGACGGCGAGAGAGAGATGTTTGTGTTCGAGGAAGGTGTGTGTGCGACTGTGCGTGTCTGAAACGCTGCCGTTCACACTGCATTATTTCAGCGTCGAGTTCAGAGTCCAGCTCCTCCTCGGTTGCAGGACTTGAAGTAGAAGGAACAAACAAGCTGACTGTGTATTTGTTTTGTGTTCATGTACAATGTGCATATGTGTGAGGTTGTGTTTACGTGTGTGTGCGTATCTGCAGCGGATGTGTTAAGCCGCGCAGCCTTGAAAGTGCAGTGTGAATAACTTTCTCCTTCCATTCTGTCTTCCCTCTCTCTCTCCCTCATCCTCTTCCTGACCCCTCCTCCCCACTGTCTCCTCCTCTGTCCTAATTCAGGAAAAGAACAAGGACAAAGACAAACGTTTCCGTCCCCTGTATGACATCCCCTACATGTTTGAGGCCCGAGAGTTCATGAGGAAGAAGCTCAGCGGTAAAAAGGTAAGAAACAGTGAAACACAAACACCCACCAACACTCACTGACATGTCAACAAAGGTTTTTATTGGCTCCTGCTCGTGATGTGAACCTGACACCCGGGGGAATTAGCTAATTGAGGATGCTGCATGTTTTCCTGCATGATGTGCATTTAACTTCCAGGTGTTACCGTGTAAACAGCCATGATGGCTTGTGTACTTATTGTGTTTTTACATCTAGGAAACAACGTGCAACAGAAACATGTTTGTTTTTATCGTTTCGGAAAAAAAACCGAAAAGATAAACTCCTTCTGGCAATGTTAAAGTTGTCGATCAACCTTTTTAAGCAGTTTTACCTGCGCTCAACCCACTCGGACCTAAGGCACCGTTTAAAGAATTGTAAACATTGGTTGAGAACAACCACCAACCTCTGAAGAATTTCCAATGTTTACTCTTTAATTTCTCAGCCTCTACAGCAAATAGATACAATTAATAAAAACCTTTGATAGCTTTCATTTTAAATAATATTTTTCTCCCTTTTTTAAAAAACAAAACAATCCATTTAAAATATGTCTCATCTCATCCGACTTCTAAAGGGAGAAGCACACAAATGTCCCCCCTGGTCTTAAAGGTATATACATGCATACGGTGCATAAGGTCTAAATAGGTAAAAATAACCTGTGTATACCTGCTAATTTAGCTGTGAACGAGGTATAACAGACTTTGACAGCACTCTCTCACTCTTTCCTGTTTGTTAAGCTTGTATGCGAATTAACTTTATTGCCTCTAATCAGCTTTTAATGAATTAAACAATAGCTCTAAACAGGAATTCCCCCAGTGGCTGTACATGCACTCCCAACACCCAGTCCCCCCCCGCCACCCCTCACCGGTAACCAAGCACACACTCATTTCTGGAGCCCTAAGCCACAGATCACTTTCTCTCCCTCTGTGTGTGTGAATACCAAGTGCTCTCAGTAGAGGCCCTGGGGCAACGCACCCTTTAAACGAGCTGTGTTGATTTCCCCCTCTTGTGTCTATTGATCTGCTCGGTGTGTACACCTTGGGCGCCGCTATGATTTATACGCATCTGACCCAGCGGAACCCGGCGCTCAACACGAGAGCACTTGAGAGACACACCGCTGCTCGAACATCTGGCCTCTTTGTGTTGAACTCGAATAGAGGAAGTATGATTATGGGTCTAGATAAAGAGAAACTGATGTAAAGTAGGTGCAGTGTTCTGAGATCGTGTCTGTGGAAACTTTTGGAAGTTGGAACGGATTTGTAACACACCACATCCGACTATACCTTGAATAAAAAAAAAAAAAATACTAACAATTTTTTAAACTTACAATTTAGTAGCACTTAAATGGCACTTACTTATAGCCCTCTGTAGTTTTGCTTTATTTTTTGAAGAAATTTTACTTTCTTGATTGTTCTTGTTCTTTGTTTGTACCCTCGGGGTTGAATGCATTTATTGTAAGTCGCTTTGGATAAAAGCATCAGCTAAATTAAATGAAATGTCATGTAACCAGCTGTGTCCCGATTTAAACGTAGCCAACTTTTCCAGTTTGTTCCGCGAACACAGCAGGTTGTTCTTACACCAGGGTCCCTTCAGCAAATCAGGCCATTACGTCCACATTGTTATCGTCTGTACATTGGCAGTAATGACACATGGAGAAAAGGCCTCACCCAGAGCTTTTGTCCACCATCGTATAGTTATAGTTTTAATGAACAGTGTTTTTGTTAATAGCTAACCGGAACACTTAGAGCAGCATTATAATGGAACCATTCGGGAAAAATGATTGGAGTCTTACTTTGCAGAAATCTACATAAAAATGCAGTTGGACGTCCAGATAGATGGAAAACTCCGTCAAAATGATGCTTTTATGCATAATCACAATGACAAAAATGACCCCCCCCCATAACAAACGTTATCTCATAAATACAATGATGTTTCGCAGATCAGATTCTGGAGCTTAGACGTCCACAAATCAGTTCTCAGTGTGCTATTTAAAATCTCACAGTTTCTGTTGAGAATGCACCAAGCAAATGTTCAGGGGTCCGAGCCACAGCAGCCGGATAAGAGAGGGAACAAACACAACCGTGTCGCACACTTCCACAAGCTGAGGGCGGTAAATAAGAACATTTGCACTGCAGCCTAGTAAACACAGCAACACGCACAGACTCGAAGCCAAAGAGCCACGAGAGTTCCTCTTGGCACTCAGTTCAGGAGTGAGATTCATGTCCCTGTCCCAGCCTCTCATCGCAGCCATTTTAATCATCCTCATTAATGTTTTTTTAATGACGGAGAATTCAGCCGAAAGCTGCCTTTTGACGAGTGAAGCGAGAATAATGATCTTGCCTGTTTATTTGTGGTGTTTGTGTTCGGGGGGGATAACGAGTGCACGTGTGATGGGAACGGATAGACTATAGTTTTGTCAAGGTGTACAATTACTGTACTAAATATGGCAATATTCGGATGATAAAATGTGTATGTAGCTCGTGTTTGTGTAAATGCGTGTAAAGTACCATCTCCGGCTTCTTTACAGAAATGTATCTTGGCTTTAAAACACAATAGTTTGTTTGTGTGGGCACATGCATCCACATGAAATCATCATACATTTCCAGTTTATTATCCATTAGAGCCTGAAATAAACAAATACTCACACATGCAAGCCTTTCACCGCCATATAGAGGCTTTTATTTTCTGAAATCTAGTCCTATAAAGTCGGTTGTTTGTGTTCCTTTTTTATTTATAGTTATTTACAATGAAGTAAATGAATAAACTATAAAGTGTAAAATATGACATTTCTTTCTCACAAGGATTTGATAATGACATATTGGGAATCATTGCTAAATAGATATATCGGCCAATAAATCAGTATTACTCCCAAATATCAGCATCAAACCCCAAAAATCCACATTGGCTTCTAATGCAAACCCATATTAGTCTACTGTGACTAGTAGCTGTTTACTCATGTTAGCAACCCAAAGAAAGGGATGGATAATAATGCAATATAATAATACATATAATATATATCAGTGCACATATCTTCTCTTACCTGTTTTAAATGGCTTTTTTTGCTTGGTGTTATAATTGTGCTCAACACATGCAAAAACAAGCACAACATCTGACACGGCTCAGATCAATCTTTTTATTCTGAGCTTGATTTCACACTTTTGCTTGCTTAGACTCTCGGGTGTTTCAAAAGTCAACTCAGCGAAAATGTTCCTGTGCTTTTTTCTGAGCCTCGGGCAAATTTGCTGTTTGTTGTGTTTATCGGAGAGGAAAGTATGCGTGATCGTCTACGTGTCAAAGCGTTTGGGTCTTCAGCGTGATAATGCACGTTTTTAACAAGAGTGTGTCAGTGGCTCTGTTTACAATCGGCATTAAACACATCCTGAACGATCCGATGGCGTGCACACAGCTCTTAAAGCAGGCGGCAGTGCACTCCACGATGTGCCGAGGCTACAGGTTAAGGTGGCGTTCCTCAGGGATCTGCTCGTCCACATGAAAAACACATTTATTCCTGGGCTCCTAATTAGCACAACACATCCTTAAGTCACAGCCGATCGCAAAATTGCCTTTTTACTCTCTCTCGCTCCAATGTCTCGGCTCTAATTGCCTCAGTTCACACCTGCCAATAGGAAGCGTCTTCATGTGCGTCTTGAGTGACCACTTCTGATCAGATGGTCCCGCCAAGCTCCGGCTGCAAAACACCTAATGCTCTGTTGTTTTACTCCAGTGCAGCTATGACAGACAGGTGTAGAGAGAGAGAGGGGGGGCGGGGGGAGGAGGTGAGACTGAGCGAAAAAATGCACTGTGTACAGCTCCATGATAAATTCAGATTTCACTTATTTGAAATGGCAAAACAAAAGAGAGAAAATCAATTCCTGGTGGTAAATGTGACGGGCTACTGCAGATAAATCAATGAATGGGAAACACTGCAATAATAATAATAGTAGATATTATTTATACAGCACCTCTCATACATATGATGCAGCTCAAAGTGTTTTACAATAAAATCCAAGACATGAAATAAGATCAATAAAAACACGGAAGCAATAAATCTAAGACTAAGGATAAAAACATGAATCTAGCATAAGGGATAAAAATAAGTAAATAAAAGGGAGACAGTGATGTTAGAATAACAATTAATTAAAAGCAAGATCTTGGAGTATATTAGTACAATTATGTCTGACATTAGCTCATTGTTAAAATCGGGTGGTAGTAATCATTCCGTTTATAATATTTCTTTATCACTGTAATATCATTACGAAAGACTACCAGTATAAACAACTTTAATTGGATCTCGTATATGTCTTGGGCACCTTCTCATCTGCACTAAGTGCTGTCCACTTGTGATTGGATCACCTGACTCCGCTCTGAAAAGGGCCGGTGACTCTATCACTTAAATCAGCTCAGATTCAGGCCCCACACACTTCCCTTCTCTATCATTAAGCTGAATGTATAAGTACAGTATGCACGCCACTGTATTCCTCTACATTTGATTAGTATTGAAGTTGGGTCTCTTGTAAGATCTTTGATGCGAGTTGGGTTTAAGTGGAGCGCTCTCGCCCCTGAAACCTCCTCATCCTGCAAAATCAATAGCGGAAGATCTCTGGAACGCTGCTTCCCTCCCTTTCCTTTTATTGTTGCTAAGACACGAGGCTAAATCTCCGAATTATACCCTCTGTCACTGTGTATCATCTTTTTTTCTTTTTTCTTCCAATAATTGCAGAGACCTAAAAACAGATTTATTTTTTTTACTTACATCAGCCATCAGCTGCCTTGGCAACAAGAAAGAATTGATTCGGATGAACTGATCTCAGGGATCATGGCTGAATGTTTTATATCTGTGCTTCTCTGGTTTGCTCTGCCGTACACGTGTTGAGATGCATGTTGAGAGGAACGGAATCAAAGGGATGGAAATTTCCCAATTATAGTGACAAATTATCTTGATTAGTATTATCAAGATAATGTTCAAATGATGTTCAGAAGTACTGATCAAACACCGGAAATTATTTCATTATGTCGTTTTTTTACTCCCCCACACAAAAGACTTGTCTTCTCTTCGATCAAGCTGCACCAAATATCACACACTCTAGATATCAGTCCCTTAAATAAACCTGTCAGTCAAGACCATTGAATAATTCCCTCGGGAAATGGGACAAACTGTCTTTCTGGTCGATCTGTAGAAAAAAGTTCCCCTCTGAACTCTAATGAAACCAAAACACAACCAGGGGGGGTCACTGCCTTCTGCCACGTTTTCATTGATGCCAAACCAACCCACAATGCACTCTGCTTCTGCGGACTGTTTCTAACTATGCGCGTGGTTTTTAATCATTCAGATTTGAAAAAATTTCTACCAACCTTTGGGAATTTTTAACTGCATTCTACGACCGGACCGGTAACCGTATTATCCGTAGAGGAGTTTAGTCGACCCACTTACTCTGTCATCCTGCCGTCCAACACTAAGCTCTATTGAGACAGATTTGGAGCTGGAAGCATTGGTAGAAGTCTCCAACACTACTGCTTCCCCGGAAATTCCGCTCCAGAGAAGTCCACTTACTCATTTTCCTCTCCGTCACAAGTCGAGACAAAGATTTTACCTCCGCGGTGGGGTAAGTGGGGGGTCGACCTGGTGGATTCAAAATGTAAAACACTTCGTCTGATCAGGGTTTTCTCTGAAAGAAAAAGGAGAACTTCATCATCGTAGTCTCTTTAGTATCTTAGCATTGACTTGCTTCACCTTCCGGTCCAGTCCTGAGGTGGAGTGGTCACATTGACCTACAGGTATTCCCCTTTACAACACTTCCATTCATACCTCAGAAACTGCCTCAGAGTGCAATTGGGAAACAAGCAGATTTTCCCCCTGACTAAACCTTCCAGGACGTGACTAAGCATTAACGACGAGTCGCAGTGTGCTGAGCCAAAGCTCAAAGCCTTAATGCCTCCGCTCCGCTTTAGGAGAATAAAGCGACATTAAATGCTTTTTTTTTTTTCTATTAAACCCCCTATTCCTCATATCTATAAGGAGAGCATGGCGCTTTTGATCTTTTATAAAGCATATCTAATATCCATATTCAAAAGATTGGGTTTTTTTTTTCCTTTCTTTTTTTGGCCGAGCCGAGTCTATATTTAATAGCTTTCAGAGGCAGAAGAAACAGAATTGGTGCAGTACCTGGTCTTTTCAAAAGAGAAATTTACAGCTTCAGGTGGTGATGAAATTGTGTCCTGGGCACCGCGTCAACTCCTACAATAATATATCCATTAGTTTCATGTTGACGGTTTCTAATTTAGTGCCCCAGTCATTATATGAGCTGCAAAAGAGATAAGAGCTTCAGCAGTTAATTATCACTTGGAGTAATTAAAGTAATAGTGAAGCATGTCCTCAAAATGACAAATACAAAAACCTGCTATGACTAATCTCTGAGTTTCCTTCCATCTTCCATCACACCACTTCCCCTGAGCTTCCTCTTTAAGGTAGTCTAAATATGCACCGAGGCATTTTCCTCTTCTCTCCTTTCGCTCCATCATTCCACCACTGTCTGTCTCCTTCTCTCTCCCATATACATGTCCCCACCCGCATTGAAATGACAGCGCTTGCATGGTGACATAATCCCAAAAAGCTTGATTTGGCTAACTTTATAAGTAGTGCTTCTTGTGCGCCTGGGTCTCAGCCTCAGCAGCAAAAAAAAAAGTCCAATGGAAATGTTGCATTAAGCCACTTATCAGGGTTGAGCACATTCGGATAATCCTGCATGCTCAAAGTGGCTCCTGCTATGCAGCTGCTTGTGTTGTACTGTTAGCACCAGAGCATCCCCCCCCTCTCATCGGTGTGCATGTGAGTGCGCGCACGCTCCAAGAAGGCTCCGTGCGCTAAGGTGCTATTTGATGCGGTGTGTATTTGTGAGAGTATAGACTTGGATTTGAGGGGGAAGCTGGATGTGTGTAGACCTCAGCGTCACCGGGTCCTATGGTTGAGTATCCAGATGGGGCTCCCTCCTCTTCCTCTTCTTCCTCCTCCTCTTCCCTCTCCATCTCTTCCAGCGCAGCTCACTTCATTAAATGATAGCCAGCTGCGATTCCAGCCTGCTAAAACACAGCAACATCTTAAGCACCTCTTTCACACACACACACACACACACACACACACACACACACACACACACACACACACACACACACACACACACACACACACACACACACACACACACACACACACACACACACACACACACACACACACACACACACACACACACACACACACACACACACACACACACACACACACACACACCTCTCACTTCACCTTGTTTTCCCTCTTGATCTCATTTTCTGAAGCATCGTTCTTATCACTTCGGGGTCTTTTGTTTTCCCTCTTCAAGACTTAAAGGTGTCCAAAGATGTCTCCCGTTCAAACTCAAACGCAGCTTGCGATTGGCCGATACCTCAGACTGTGCATAAAGATGGACGACACGTCTTCACCGTTGTCCTTTAGACGATCTGTCTCAGCTGTCAGTCATGACCTTTCATGCCTAAAACTATCAGCGTGATAAGAACGACCTTAAGTGACAGAAAACATCTTCAATCTAAATCTTTCTGACGTCTGCTCTGACTTTTAAGTTTGGTCCATGTCCCATCCACTAACATGAGGGAAGCAGTGTATGACCATGACTGGTCGATATCATTGCTCCGCACCATGATCACAAAAAATCCGCAAGATGCTAGCTTTGTTATCCAGGATATTTTAGCTTCATTTCTGGATAGTGGGAGGAAGCAGAGACTAGTTTTGCATTTTTATATACAGTCTGATAAATTGGCAACCTTCTTATGTTCTGTGTAATGTATATAAACACAGAAACTCAGTCATCATAAAAACACCAACAGAAACCACCCAGCTGAATCTCCTCCTGCCGCTCATCACATCAGCCTAACAAAATAATTTTGTCTTGCTCGTGTCCTGCTGTCCTTGTCCTTATCACCCCCCCCTCCTCTCTCTCTCTCTCTCCCTCCCTCTCTAATCCATCCACTGCCTCTTCCCCTCCATCTCGCCCTCCTCTGGGGGCTTCTTAAAGATAGCTTTGCCTTATCAGGGAGATCTGTTAGATGGCCCGTGGAGAATGGGCTCAGAACTCCTCTAATCTAACATCGCTCGGTCAAAGTTTATAATCTGTCATCACCCCGCTTAATGGGGGAACTACTGGTCTTCTGGTTTCACGGTTTATAGGATCCAGTTTTATACTGTTCTGTTTTCAAATCTTTTGGAGGTGTTTGCTTTCGCTTTTTCCGCCCGCATTTCATTTTCCTCTTGTGTTCCTGCTTTTCGATGCTTTCTTTGTCTCGTATCCGTTACCACCTCCTGGTCAACGCACGGCCATTGAACACAAAAGCGACCACGAACAATGCAACATGTTATTTTTCTCCTAATTTTAATGGCTTCACTTTTCAATAAGGCTGAATAGACATCGACCTCTGTCGTGTTTGCAACACGAGAAAAATAAAATCTTTGAAGTTGGATAGAATTATTTCCTTTATGACTGTGAGAATGGCTTATTTTCATGGTTACAGAATTAATATGGACAAATTGGAGGTGTTTTTAAAAATCTGGATGAAAATATTGTCCCTGCTCGGATGTCATGATCAAGTATAATTCCGAGCTGGTTTGCAGATGTTAATTTTAGATGATTATTTTCCATTTTGTCCCATCGGTTTCATCTTTGAGATATCACTGCTCAAATAACTCCAAACACAATATCTCTATCTCTATACAATGCTAAACTAACTGAAGTGAAACTCTATTGTTCGGCGAACCGACCCACACATTTACATTTTTCTACCATAAAGCAGCTTCCGAAATATCGTCTTCTGTATTTAGAAGCGCAGTCGACTGTGGCTTTGGAGAAACCGTAATCCGTCTCCCGATATCCTTTTATCTTTCACATGTGCTTAAAGTACAGACAAACACGTTCAGCTGTACAATTCATTCACATTCACCTCGACAGAATCTCAGTTTCTGCCCGCGTCACCTTGTCCTCGTCCCGTCCATCTAAAAACAAGTCGATGTCATTCAGTGTCCTGTCTGGCGTCTCTCACGTCTCAGTAATAGGCCCGTGTGCGCCGCCTCCCTTTGACTTGTGTCCCCGCCTTGACGCCACGTTCCCGCATCATTTGGTCCCTCCATCACACTTGTCTGACATGGTTGACAGACGGCTCTTAACCTGCCGATTGTGTGTTGCGTTATGGCTGCGTCACCTGCTGTAAGTGCTGTCTGGACCTGAAGCAGCCGCTCCTGTGCCGTTTGCCTTTCGCATATGAACGAGGCAGCAGGAGATTGTCTGGCTCAGACGTGTCCACGACGACGGGAACGTTTCAGGTGAAGGGTGACTTCAGCGACTTGGACACCGATGTGCTGCAAACAAAAAGGGTCTCGATTGCTTTTTCCAAGTTGACGTCTCTGCCTTCTACTCGTATGTCTCCTCTTATGTATCCAGAGATATTTGTATTCATTCAGTTTTGCGGGCTGGCGAAAAAGAAAAAAGTCTCAGACATATGCGTCGCCCACATTCAGCTCCTGCGTAAAGTTCCAGTACAATGTGACTACTTCACTGCATGTCTAAAAGCAGCTATACACACAGACACACACACACAATCTCACACACACACACAACTGACAACATAATCCTGTCTTGCGTTGGATTTCTTTTTGTGTGGGGCTCCAAACAACCACAGTGTGTTAATATTGCTGCTTGATGGGACTCACACTGACTGTGGGGGTGACTTTGAGAAATGGGACAAACACACACACACACACACACACACACACACACACAGACTCACAGGAGTCAAACCGCTCTTAACACTTATTGTTGCCTTCTTTTTGCCTGGCTCCTCTTTGACGTGTTCCTCTCTCCTGCTCCTGTTGCTTTAGGTCAACGTGACGGTGGACTACATCAGAGCAGCTACCGGCCCAGGAGAAGGCACCCCTGCCTTCTCAGAACGCACCTGTGCCACAGTCACAATCGGCGGCATGTAAGTAATGAACCCGGCATCATCCACTTCCTTTCTTCGATTATTCTATTCATGTTTACTACCCTCGGTCTCCAGCAATCCTCCCTGACAGATCACACAATGTGTTATTTCTCAGTGTTAGAGGCTCCACTCACAAATTTAATTTTATCACACAAGCTTGTCTCCCCGGGTAAAACTTTAAAAACTGAGGTCATCGGATGCAAGATGACACAAAACAGTCATTTGTAAACGCTTTGGAAACTTTTAATCTCCCCACGAATCACAGAGCAACCTGAAAGTGCTCTTTTTTCATTTTAATTTTCACGAGAAGGGTCGTCTCAGTGCAAGCAATTATTTTCCATCTACAAACACTGCTTTGAGGGAGTCAGGTCTATCTGTTTGAAAGGTGCATTCTGCACAGATCTAAACGTCATTAAACTGGTCCTGGGTTTAAATGTATTCAGTTCTGTGACGAGAAGAAGCTTTAATGTCGCCTGACTTCAAATGAACCTTCAGACGTCTGTTCTCACTCGGAGAAACAACCGTTGAAAGGGACACTTATCATCTGAGTTTCTCCGTCTGCATCGGTGCCGTCACATGCACACGTGGAAACATGGCCCCTCGTCCTAGCACTGTTGTGTTGGAGAGATCCTGCTCACACGGAGATCAGGACCTGGCCTCATGACCAGTCCCAGCAGTGGCCAACTTTACCAGCCGCTCTGCTCCACGGATAACAGTTGGCAACCCCCCCCCCCCCCTTATGAAAGCAGAATGCAGGGGCCAATTCACTCAGTAGGATGGAGGATTTGACCTTTTATGACCCTGTCTACCACCGTTTTTCATTATTTACAATTGTAGTCCTTGTGCTAATAGACTTGGTATATCTCGTACATGTTTGACACCAAACCTAGTGGAAATATGATGTTATTTAAAAAATGCAGGTTAACTCACCTTGAAAAAGGTGCTGACTAATTTCCCTCACCAGTAGAGGAGTTTGCCTTTTGTATTTTATTACCCTGGTGAGTCATGTTCGAAGAAGCTCTGTCACCTCGCTGTATGGCCGGTTGTGCATCTTGCATGATACGAAGAAAACTTACGACCGGAAATTCAATTGCGTGTCGTCAGTGCCTAGAGTGCCAAAATAAAGACGCAGAAGAAGTTGGCCCATTTGGTGTTTCCATCCCTGCCAATCGGAGCTGATTACATTTTTGACTGGGAGTGAAATATGATTGTGCACATTCCCATTGCAGATAAATGCCAGATGTGAGTGGGTGGCAGTGAGTTTTGAACAGTGAAAAAGTCCCTTTACTTTGTTTTAGGAAAAAAATAATATATCTCTTAAGACTTAGTGAAGTTTCTACATTAGAAACCATGCGGATGTGATAGGTTGCTGGAAGCAAACAACTCAGTTTTATATAAAAATACTGAAATAAGGTCGATAAAACATTTTTTCAGTGCGATAACGATGACACGCGAATGCACTCGGTGCCACAAGCTCGGTTTTCTCTTGTCCCTTCATTTCTTTCTTCCTACACTTCAACTGGAACGCTGATGTCCAAAGGCTAGCCACAAAGTGCTGCATTAAGTACAACAATACCCCCCCTGCTCTGCCCTTCATCCTCTCTGCTGTACATCAGCATCACAGCGAGGAGGAGGAAGAGGAGGAGGAAGAGGAGGAGGAGGAGGTGGTTAGTCAACATTTAAGTGACCTTTGTTCCTTAGCGGAGCCACCTTTGGGATTCGTCATGTCCTTATTTTCTGTTTTGTCGAGCCAGCTCGCTTAGAATTCTGTTTGCGGCCACTAGCTCTTTTTTTTTATTAAAGTCATCTCTCTCTCTTTTTCACCTCCACCAGTAACATAGCAGAGGCTCTCGTCAGTAAAGGCCTCGCCACGGTGATCAGATACAGACAGGACGACGACCAGCGCTCCTCCCACTACGACGAGCTGCTTGCTGCAGAGGCTCGGTGAGGAACACACACACACCCACGCACACCTGACATGTACACATACACACACCCACACGCATCCTTTCATCTCCCCTTTACATGGAGGTACACTCTTGAATGTCCATCTCTCTCTCTCACTAAACCTTTTATTACAGACCGGTAGCCACTTTCTACCAGCGAGTTGTGTACGACTCTAACAAACTTCGCTCTCGGGAAGTGGAAGAAAATTGAATGTGACCTTGAGGCTTTGAAAAAAAAAAAATTGCTTTTACATCCAATAGACACAGGTGAAGCATCTCAGCCTATCGTAGCCTCCTGCTGCTGCACTGTCCCCAGGAAACATGTCACTGCTGTCACATATTCTCTCATACATGTATTGATCAACCCCCCCCCCCTTTTTTTTTACTTAGCATACATGCCTGGACTCACATATATACTCCCCCATGCGCTGGATGCTAAATCAGAGTCTCTCTTTACACAGGCCCTATGAATATAATTATGTGAAGGTGCAGCAGAGAGATTTAGTACGTGCTTTATTACTCTGCCACAGATTAAGATCTGCTGGCTATAGGTAGAGCAGATGCAGCCACAGCCTCTTTTTATAAGACGAACCCCCCCCCACCCCCCCTGTTCCCCCTTTCTCTCGTGCAGTGTCACTGCTTGCCCGCCCTCCTTTTCCTGCTCGCCCCCTCCTTCTCCTTATTTCTGTCTTCCTTTGCACATTTTGTCCTTATTTCTCCACCATCGCCGTTTTTCCACTTTTGTCCTTCTTTGGCCTTGCTCTTCTGTGTCTCCTCTTCTCCCTTTTCCCTTTCTCACTCTCTCTCTCTCTCTCTCTCTCCCCCCCCTGTCCCTGGTGGGGTCTTATTAGAGTTGATGAGAGTTTTCTGTCTATAGCCTTGGTTTTATTTTTAGATCCCTCCGCACGAGGCCAATGGCCCGAAGCCTACAAGGAACCTCCTCCCGGCTATCAAACGCACACATATATTTTTTTTTTATATGCATGCTTCCATAAATGTACATACTATCTCAGAAGCAATGGTGTGTGCATCCCAGTGACCCAGTGGTGGCATCATTCCTCTCAGCAGCCGCAGCCGCAGTGGTCATTTTCTTCTCATGTGGCCCTTGAGGCTTTTTAAGGCAGCGATCGCCAGCACCGGTCATCATTGCTAAACCCCCTCGCTGGCTCTAAAGAAAGCAACCCATGCCTCTCCGCTTCTCCTCATCCCTCCATTCCAACAATAATGTCTCCACCAGTGTGATTTCTCCACCACCAATTCCACTATTCATCTCGAGCCTTTAGATTATCTTGGCGGAGAGAAGAAAAAAAAAATCCCCGTAGTGCTTCCAATTGAGCCATAATGGAAGTTTGGGGAAGAGAAACTGGAATAAATTTCCATCTTGCTATCTACGGTAGTTACTCAAAGAGCCCTTATTTCTCCAGGTCTGTTCAGCCTCGAGCCCCTTGCTCTCTCACTGTGTTTATAATGGTGTTGGTGATGTGTGTTTGTGTGTTTTCTGGTTTGATTCCAGGGCCATCAAAAACGGGAAAGGCCTGCACAGCAAGAAGGAGGTTCCTATCCACCGAGTGGCAGACATCTCTGGGGTAGGTACCATTTTGCACGTGTATATGCAAGGGCCGTAAAGCTTGTATACGACGTGTATGATCAACATCTGTCTGCACTGATGTAATTGAGTATTTTTAACTCATTTACACACAAACCCCCATGACTCTCCGATGCGTCAATGCCCAAAAGCCACTGACTCGTTCTATCACGCGCAGTAAATCTCAGAAGACGATCCATAATCCTCGAGTCACCCACTAGCTCTTTCTCTCTGATCCCCGCAGCCGGTTCCTTCATCTTAAAGAAACCGAGCATCCTCTAAAAATAATCGGCACCATTAATAAAAACCATCAGCTGTGCTCGGTCCTGGCTTGTTTACGTTGCCCGGGGGCTTGATGGAGGCATCATTTGGCTAATGAAGCCTTATTGGGAGCGCTCACCAAATGAACATTAGTGCAGCAAAGCCATAACAAATCTGAGTAACGAGTAATGAGCGATTGGTACACATTCGGGTTTTAAGCATGTTGTTGTAAATGCCACAGAAGCGGGGAAGCTGTTTTTTTTAATTTCATCACTGATGTGTTGTCTTGGCGTCTGTTCGACCTCAGGGTAACGCTCCCCTTCACATTTTAATTGTGTGGAAGCCAGACCTGCTTTTGTTGTAAATCAAACTCCTTTTCATACATAAAATTATTTCCCTTGTCCACTTTTATTTGTTTGCGACTTCAAATGCATCTCCAGATGATCCCCTCTATAACACAAGGGTGTCACCGTCCTAAACCCACGTGCAGTCTCTGAATGGCCATCGCTATACACATTTTGATAGTCCACGAATGACTCAAACTGGGAACTTGAGAAACATTAGCCCCTCATTGTCTGTCTCACTTGAGCCCTCTTCAGAGAGCTTTGCTCAAATTAGCCCGGCTCAGAGTGGTCCACTACATCTGGTGGACGTGAGCATGCTCTGTAAGTTGCTCTTTAAAGTGGCATCAGCATAAATTTTAACAATTTATAAAGACTCTTTAACACAAAGAGTACTCAAGGCTAATTTATGCTGCCTTTACATGTCGGTTTCTAACGATTCAACTGTTACTGTCCTTTATGTTCAGCAATACATACATACAAATATAGCGACGGTGGAGCAGGTTGTGATGATATACATTTTAAGAAAAGGCATGGTTTGTGCCTTTGCCCACGTGAAGTGACATCATATAGACGCCTGTAGTTTCTTAAAAACTCTTAGTCTCTCCTCAAAAAGTTCTGCCATTGTGTAAATTTCTTCCTCGTGTCTTATAGTCGTTCGCTTCAACTTAAAGCGAAACTGCTCCCTATATTTCCGGTGGTGCGTGATGACGTGCACAAATACGGACGAAACGATAGCAGCGTGTGGGCAGAAGTTTCCGTCTGTTTCCGTAGACGTACAAACCGACTTTGAGCATAAATGAGCCTTAAGGGTCCAGATGATCACTCATTCCACATCATCATCAACATACCCTCCCTGCGTCTTATTGTGTCAGCAGGACAGATAAATGTCTACTCCCTGTAAAAATAATAATAATGGGGAATTGTTGTGCTGACTGAGTAACTCCCACGACTCTTGGGGAGTTTGAGTGCATTTTTACACTTATAAACCTCCAATCCCTTTGGAGGGGGGGTGCTCAATAATTGATTTACTTTAATAACACAAAAAGTAATATATGCCACACCCTGTTTCCAGCTGGAGATCCCATGTCTAACTCATTAAAAAACTGTCCCAGTAACCCAGCAAAGGCTGCATCAGTGGGAAAGTGATTGTGCTGAGTCATGTGTTTGTGTGTGACATGCACATCGATGCCATGGATCCCCTCTAAACACTCCCTGATTAGCGCCTCCCTGTCATTGGTTCATGTCAGGTGCTGCTCTACGCAGCTCCTCCTCGCTCCAACATTTCTGTACGTTTCCAAAAAGGGACTCGAGAGGATTTGCAGCACAGTCCAGGATCGTTGCCAGTCAGCGCCGGTGGGCGTGTGTGTGCACACCCGCATGCACCAGTTGTTTGGCTAGGCTAATGTAATGAGCATTCTTATAAAAAGGACAGAAATAGCAACATCGCCTCCCACCTCATCCTTCCCCCTCCCCTCCCCTCCCCTCGTTTCCCTTCCCCTCTGCTCCTCTGTGAAACACACCCACACACAACTTTACACGTGCAGCGGTGCATTGGAAACACACGCACTCCCATACGTCAGCATCCTTCAGCTCGGCGCTGGAGGTTTGCAGAAAAGGGATTATGTACATTGAGTGGGATGCAGTCGTAAATAGAGCAGGGATGTGTTTAAGAACGTAGAGTGGGAGATGAACAGAGGTGGTGGGAGGAGAGTGGATAAATCACTCCACTCACCTCGTACCTTTAAAGGTTGCATAATGAGGTCCTCTCTTCTCTCACGTCTCTTCACCTTTTTCTTTTTTTGTATTTGTCACTGAACTGAGTTCGACTGCAACGCTGGTCCACGAGCTGCAGGTGAATGTGTTTGTGTGCACGAGAAGGTGTTTGGTTTAGTTGTCTCCCACTCGAGGGACTATTTCAGACTGAGGTGGGTGGAGTTCAGCGGGTGCATCTAAAGCACCGTACCCTTTATTCACAATGTCGTGTGTGTGTGTGTGTGTGTGTGTGTGTGTGTGTGTGTGTGTGTGTGTGTGTGTGTGTGTGTGTGTGTGTGTGTGTGTGTGTGTGTGTGTGTGTGTGTGTGTGTGTGTGTGTGTGTGTGTGTGTGTGTGTGTGTGTGTGTGTGTGTGTGTGTGTGTGTGTGTGTGTGTACCATCTTTTCTGATGCAGCTTTATTTGTCTTCTCTCGGTCAACACTAGAAAATGGAAACTGCATTTTTTGCACTCTCCTTATTTGAACTCGATCCTTCTCTTTGCTTCTACTCGCATGTCCACGCTGCCCCGCACATGGACAAACACACACACACACACTGGTCTGTGACTCACTGCTCTGTTGTGCCTACATGCTCATGCCTGGAGTAGGCACATAATAAATTATTTTTTATCGTTTATGAATCTCCCCCCCTGCGTCTGCATCACCAGCTCTTCTTGAAATCCTCATGATTTAGCTCCGCTTGTAATTCTGGCCCGGGCACACCAATAAGCCTGTGACTCACCCCCCTGCAGAAGGAGATGGAGGCAGGGAGGGATGAGAATTATTTCTGACTGCATGAGGTCTCAAGATGTGTCAGTAAGAAGTGCAGCGGACTCCATTAGGGAAAGTCCAATATTTAAAGACGCCTGGAAAAACGTCTGTTTGGTTAACTTTTCGTTTGGCTGGGTTTTATTTGTTAGAGCCCATATTCAGATGGATTTGTCACTTGACAAATTGCCTCGTACACATGATTACTGAGGTGTCTCTGTTTGTCTAAAACAATCACACTGTATATTTTGACAAATGCCAGAATCATTAGACTTCTTTAGAAAGCTGTACTTACTGTTGAGTGTCACATCTGTCTCTGTCTTTCTCTCCATCAGGACACACAGAAAGCCAAGCAGTTCCTGCCCTTCCTGCAGAGGGCCGGCCGGTCAGAAGCGGTGGTCGAATACGTCTTCAGCGGCTCGCGCCTCAAGCTGTACATGCCCAAAGAAACCTGCCTCATCACATTCCTCCTTGCCGGTGGGTAGATCTCTTTCACCCTCCTGATGCAGCCGGTTAATTCAGAGTCCTCTAAATGACTCGCCCCTCGTTGCTCGGGAAAAGTTCAACTGCGTATATTTTAGAAGTGGACGAAGTGCATTTTTTCCCGGAGCATAGCATTTAGCACAGATGCAGAATGTTCCACGTTGTGACTCCTGCCGACTCCGAGGTCAGAGTGTCGGCCCCTCGTCACCCCGCTCAGCAATCAACCCCCTGACAGGGCAGGAGGGCAGCTTGGTATCTGCACCAACCACCACCCACTCTCCTTCAAATCCCCAGGGTCGTCGAGAAGCATGTGTCACCTTTGACCTCCCCTCAACCTGCTCTGTGCCACGTTTAGTAGTGTGCATCTTCATTAGAAACAGGACACTGTGTAGAAGTAGCAGGAGGCTGAAACTCTAGTGAATTAACAGGTTTATAACGTTTATACTATTGTCGAGGTCTCCTCATTCCAGATCTTTTCCTTTCCCTCTCAGTTTCTGAGAAGGTCATATCGTGAAAACTTGATATCTCCTCAGAATGTAAAGTTGGACCATTTGGCATTCAGCAAGAGTCAGCTATTTTTTTCCGGCCTGAAAGGTTGTTTTTGTTTGTGCTTCATCTGATTGTCAATACAAGGGCACAAAGGACAGCTACTGTAATGAATTGGAAACTAACAGAAGTAGAACAGGTAGTCGATCAGTCAATTGACAAATCAATTATCAGCCTTGCTTTTGGAACGATACTCGAATAAAAGAGAGTACAGAGAGCCTGATTAACAGATGTGGACTTTGGGGGCCGACACCGATATTTGTCGCTAATTATATATTAATATATACATTTAAAAGATTCATATTATCTCTTATATATTCTCTAAAGGAAGTTTTCATGGTGCAGATACTGCCTGCGAAGGCTCAGCTGAAATGATTATCCAACGGATAAATCAATCTGGCTCTAGTACACATGCATGTAAACTGCTGTGTTTTATAAGAGACATCTAAACAATTAGTTGAGAAAATAATGAGGAGGATTAAACTTGGGAGATAAAATAATCCATAGTTGCTTCCCTGGAGAGAAATATGTCGTCTCTTTAAGTCTTTTAGCCTAAGAAACCAAGCGTGTTAAGTCTGGGCCGAGATGCAGATGGGATGAAATACACAGTGTTTGATCGCGGGTCCGGTCGTTTGTTTCCGCTCCTCGACTGTCCTGACAGTTTGCGCTAGTAATAAAAATGCTGAGACTGTATCTTGGCAGCCGGCAATGATTTGCACATCCTCTCCGATCATGGGAATGGTGCGAGCGCGCTTCCCATCCACAGCCCATGATACCCTTTTGTTCCTGTTGCAATAGAATCATTCCATTTCAGTCGGACGCTTTCCTCGCCACACACTTCCTCTCCCGTTTCCAGCTGGACGAACACCACACACTTCTGATAAACACTCAGATTCCGTTTAATTATGCGTAGCTGAAATGTTGATGCATTAATTAATGTAGTAATTCCCTTCTGATTGTCTTTGCCTTTCTACTGATGGGTTTCGTAATTAACATTTCCGTTTTTTCTGTCCGCTGTCTGCTACTCCATGTAGTGACATGACCCCTTCCAATAGGCAATCAGCATATAGGACCATACAAGTTTTTTATAGCACTGCTTTATGTAAGACAAACCCCCCCCGTAATAGGATTACTCAGCGTTAATACTTAGAGATATGAGGTATGTGTGAGACGTTTATATATCCCTTTTTTTTTCAATGGGTTTTATTCAATCAGGGGTTATTAGCAAGTGGTGAGAAGCACATTAGAGCTGATGGCCCCTGTGCGGGTTTGATTTAGGTTGGCCCCAGAAGAAAAAATTAATCTGCTGGAAATTGGATGAAGAGTATTGTCTACAATATAAACATTAGACTGCATTAGCGCTGATTGATACACACAATCCCGTCTTTTGTAATTTTAACTTCTCTTCCAATTAGATTCCTGGAACAGCTCCCTGAGGGGTGTGTGGGTGTACTTCATTGTCAGCCTCTATTCTTTCTCCCTCTCAGCTTGTTTTCTTCTCCTGGAGATTGAATGTTTATGAGATAAAACATGTATATCCCGAGGGTCGCGACCCCAGTGTGTCCCTGCATGTACTGTATGTCGTCGTATGCACGGCTTCCTCTGCGCAATAACTGATGTTAAACATTTAACCATACATGAAATGAAGTCTGTAGGCCCTCTCCTATCTGTCTACCTGTAATCTCAATGTGCACCCTATCTCCTTCCCTTTCCTCTCTCCTGTCAAAGTTATCTTTCCATGTTTTATTCCCCTCATCTGCACCCTGGGCTGTGTTTAAAATGACACACGCGTGATGAATCGGCTCCTCCGAGCCTCTTGTGTTTATCAGTGTATGAAACAGCAGAGGCTCTTTTCCTCAGAATCTAATGCATATCGGTGGCAGATAATGAGAAGTGAGAACCCAGTTGTTGGACACTGCGTTCTCACTGCTTTAACTATATTTTTTAACAATATCAAACAGGCCTATTATTACCAAAGTATCATTGTCGCATGTGTGTCTGTTAAGTTGTTCTCGGTAGGATGCAGTTAACGATAAAGCTGTTCAATTAAAAGTTGGGTCTATTGACACTAACACCTTCATAATGCATTTAGTCACATAACAACAATGAGCTCCTATTTCTCTACCGGGTTAAGTATCATCATTACTTATCCATCCATTCATTTTGGTTAAAAGAGGTTTTCTATTAGATGAGCTCTCTTCTCAGGATTAGAATTTGGTGGTAAAAGTCAAGGTCGCTGTGACCTCACAAACCCTGTTGTGCCTGGTGAACACATTACTTCAAGAACACCTTTTAGAGAATCGTTTAAAATTTGGCAAAAATGTTCACTTAAACCCACACTTATTTTTGCCTCTTGAAGTCAAGTGTATCTTTAGGGAATTTCTTCAAATTAGGACTAATTTTACGTCAGACTCAAAGATGAACTGACAAGATTTCAGTGGTCAAAGGTCATTCATGCTGTATTCATTAGATTTTTTATTCTTATTCATTTCAAGGGCCGACATTAAAAAATAAAAGTATTTGCAGTCGTGCCGCAAATGAAATGATCTCAAAGCAGCAAGTGATTTCACACTACAAATCAAAATCCACATCTTTAAGCTTCCAGCCTCTTAAACCAGCAGAGTTTCTTTCTTTTGTTTTAGCTACATATTTGTCCTCGTGTTAACACTGAGCCGCACTCATTGCAAGGGCCTGTTTGTCCTCAAAGCCTCAGCGTCTTCAATGCGCGTTGTCTCCTTCCCTTTTCCCCCAAGTTTACCTTGATGGATAAAGACAGCGCTTAAAGACAAACGGGGCTGAGGAAACAAAGGGAAGCAAGAGAAGCCCGTGCTTCAAAGAGGGCCGGAGGTGTGCTCCGGGGGTTGAAAGGAAGCTCCCTCTCCTCTCCTCCCACATCACCCTTCCTTTCTTCTCCTCTTACGCGGCCGATCCTGCGCAGTGTCACCTGCGCATGCAAGTTTGATAAAGGGTAAAGAAGTCATCCTGTTCCACGAAAGGAAAAGGGATTTGGGAGTGTGACGAGGGGAGGGAATAGGAGGATGATGAAAGGACGGGGGCGGCGAAGGAAGAGGTGTGGAGGCAGAAAGGACAGACGTGGAATAAAAAGGAGGGTGGCGCTCTGAGAGAAGACAAAAAACAAAGTACAATTGATGTGAAGTATGTGGGTTTAAGGGCCTGTTGAAGCCGACTGAGGCCGAGCGGCGAGGAGGCTGTAAAAGTTTACTCGCTTCGGTAGCTTTCACCGAGTTTCAGACGGAGGCCACAGCAGGGGAGGGTGTACTTCGAAAGTTACTCAGAAAGGTGTGCTGAGCAGCAGCCTGTCAAAAAAGAGGAAACAGACATCACGCGGACACAAAGATTTACAGTGTCAGCGAGAAGCAGTAGCCATCACACAGTGGGTGGCTCGGTGCCATTCGTCTTGATTTTTGATATCGGAGGGCGTGCATGGTACTTTGCCCGCGTGTGTGTGTGTATCTGGTTCACCTCCTGCCGTGTGTGAGCACAGGACGGAGACAAATAGTAGAGAAGGTGAGCAGAAAATCTATATAGACTTCTTTCCGAAAATAACTGCAAAAAAAAAAAAGAAGAGGAAAAGTTTAGCATAGTTTCAACTTGAGGCGGCGAGGAAAGGTCTGCAAATAAAATGTTATCGTGCTCTGCCGTGACCTCTACATATTGGTGTCCTTGTTTGGAGCCGCAGAATTGCATCTCACCGAGAGTCACACGTTTATTGGAAAAGGGTTTTTTGTGTGTGTGTGTGTGTGTGGCAGAATGTTTGGAAGGCCTTGAGACACATTTTAAGGCCTGCCACATAATAAAGTTGCCGGTGAGGAAGGAATAATAACTTTGGATAATAACACTTTATTGGTGTTAAATTTACTGCACTTCGAGCTGCAATCTCGAACCTAAACATAGGCTATGAGCTGCATCAGCCTATAGACAAATCAGTCATCCGCCATAAACCTTGTGCCGCTGCTGCAAGAGGGAGATGTCCTCAAGCCCCGGAAATACGCTTGTGTCACAGCCTGGCTAATATTTAACGGAAATAAATAAAGGGCTGGCCGTGCATGAGTAGTTGGGTTGCTGTCTCGTGAAGGTGGAAGCACATACGGGATTCAATGAACTGAATGTCTGCAAGGAAAGTGTAGTGAGCATTCGCAACGTGTCACAAGTCTTCATTAAGCCCAAACCTCGTTATTTGGGTTAAATCATCCAAACGGCTACGTGCAGGCAACTAACGATGCCACGGGGCAGTTTCTCCTTTAAAGGACCATGTCTTTGAAAATGGAAGGAGGTGAATTAGCTTTGGGCTTAAGATGTTTCATTCCACACAATTAGAAATGTGATGATGTCACAGATAAGTAATGATACCTCAGCAAAGACTAGAGGTCGTAATGACATTATTAGCTTACATCTGTTTTGGATGGCTTACGACTTAGATAAATACACGGCTCGAAAATAGCTTCACAGCGATATGAGAATCATTTATCTGTGACCTATACTAACGGGAGATATGATCAGTCAAAGTCAAAGCCCCCCCCTAAAAAAGTTCAGACCTCAGTCTGAACTTAATTACGATCTGAGAAACTTAGAAATATCCAATGCAGTATTTAAATAAAATGTTTATGACAAAGAAATTTAATTGAGGCTTGATATTCTTAAATTTACCATAAACTTCCTAGAACTTGAACAAATAGTAATGCAGATCTTTTCAGCGTGGTTTAAGTTCTGATATCCGCGCATATTGGCAAATGAGGAAGCCAATTCCTAAATGTCTCTGAAATTCAGTTATTTGCCGGTATATTATTTGCCGACAGATATATCAGTCAGGCTCTACTTTAGAGCAGCGGCTGCAGCGCTGCCTGAATCTCATCCGAGGTAATGAGGCCGAACATTCGAGGGAAGCGGCGAGATGATGCTGAGACAGAGGGATAGATTGAGAGGATAAAAACGAGGGATACTCGTACAATCCTCGGATTTTCCCTTCAGAGCACAATTCTACCATCACCCCCCTCTAGCCTCTGTTTAATGCCCACCCGCATCTCTCACCTACCACGGACTTCCTGTTTGGAACTGGCATGTCGTGGCGCTGGAGGAAAATACTACTACGACTTAAAATGTTGCAAATATTCACAATAACACCCGTCACAGCATTAATTGTGTCAAAAACATAAAAAATTAGTAACAATTATATTCAAAATCAGACACTAATTTTGTTCATACTAAGCTGACTTTACACAGGATATGATCCAAACAAGTCAGGGGCTAATCTGCCACCATCATCTCTCCACCATCAGCGTCAGTATTTACGACATGATGCATATTTGTGTAAATTGCAGCGGTGACACTAATTCACAGCAGCCACGTTTCTTCCCCTGGACCTGTTCGTACAAGATGAAGCTCGTTTCTCAGCTCGCTTTGCGGAGGCAGAGGTCGACTCAATTCTGTTCTCGCTGTTGGGTCAACTGAAAACGAGGTTCTCTTACAAACTATAAAAAAAATAAATCTATTAGAATGCGAGTTTATCCAGTTGGTTTTGGTCTGTGAGAAGAATTTTATCTGGTTCTCACTGAATTGATGCACACTGTGTTTTAAGTGTTGCTAATACCCAGAAAAAAACGTATTTGACGTGTACTCTGCCATTTTATTTGTATCCTTGTCTCATCCGCTAACACGGAGGAGGCCAGGTTTATGAGCTGTACTGCAGCCAGCCACCAGGTGGCGATTGAGATGCTGTAGCTTCACGTTTGGGGGAGCTGTCATGTCGTCCATCTTTATAAATGTGCGTTATACACGTGATGTGTTAGATTTCTTGTCGAGAGTTAAAAGAGAAAGTTTGCCGGAGTTTAAAAAGTCTAAAAACTCAATAATCATTCTGTTTAAGTCTTAAATATGTTAAAATATTAAGTACAAGGTTAAGGTAGGTCATAGAAATGTAATATTTAACACTGTACTACTACTGATATTCTACCTTATCTTCAATTATTAGGAAGTGTAGTTATTCAGTCATAGATCCTCCTTCATTCATTATCATCTCAAGTCTTCAATACAACTTTTTGAAACACTGGAATATTAATGTTGGATGGAGGTTGAAGCAGTTTTTCATATATTTATTTTGTCCCCGAGCGAGGCCAAGAAACAAAAGGATGTGCGTGCATGCTTGAGCAAGAACAGTTTTTAGTTTGCGCTAAGGGGGCAGGCAGTATTTCATCAGGCGCGTGGCTCGCCCCAAGCCACAGATTAAAACATTACATCTTCTCCACGGGGGCCGCCCTGCCCGTCTCTGAGTCACGGCTCCACGGCCGGGCGGGGGGGGAAGGAGCGTGGTGGGACACGGGGCCGGGGGAAGAGATGCGAAGCCGCGGCGTTATTAAATGAACTGCTTGACAGATTGGGATCTTTGTGGATTTTTATTTTTTATCAAATCTGTTTATTCAGTTGTGCATTTATTTGTTCCATCAAGCAGTCGTCGCTAACTCTGTTTTCACCCCCGTCTCTCAAGCCTGAAACACACACACATTTAACGATGAGAATGAAGTATTTTTGGGTGTCTGCCTGTGTGTCAGGCGTGATGTCGGGAGTGATCAGCGCGTGTGTCTGGTTTCCCTCTGGGATCAGATACGATGGATCTCCTGCAGCTCAGCCCAGATGTTTATCTCGGTGTCAGGAGCGAGTTGGATATCAGGTGCAGGTTAAATTGGTGGAGCTAAGTGACTTGCCGGCTCTGTTTAAATGCTGCGGGGGGGAGGAGACCTCGCTAAGTGTGTGTCTGTGTGTGTGGCAGGATATTAAGTGCCGTTAGACAAGCTGTTAGTCATTTGAGGAGAGAATGTCAGTGTTTGACCTATTTTAACCCCCTTTTTTAAAATTATAATCCCACTGGTTTTTCTTTGTGTATTAAGTTTATTTTAGGGGATTTTTTTTTTCCTTCTTAAAGAGCTTAGTTTTGGGTTGCGTACGCTTGCTCCTCTGGGCCCATTAAACCATTTGAGACATTGTACTGTACGTGCTCGACAATCTCTTTGTGCATTACATTCTCGTCGCCTTTTGTGTGAATTACGCTGCAGAAAAATACAGTTCCAGCCTTTTTATTATAACCCTGAACAACCCAAGCAGAAACTCAAATATCCCTCCTCTCAGCAATTACTTCACACACCAGATTTTGCTAACAGTGTGCGGCATTGACCTCTGCTGCTGCTTTGCCTCTCTTGTCCTTTTCTCTTCCTCAGATTGTGTATTTCTCTAGAAAAACCGACCGGAACTGCAGCATCAGTTTGTTAAACGGTGTCTCGATGGCAGATTCAACAGACCTCTGCTCTGTGTTGATGAAAATCTATAAGTCATCGTGTCAGACCTGCCCCATTTCAGATAACCGCTTGTGATTGGCCCACAGCATGGAAATCAGTCAGACCCATCTGTGATGGCGAATAATCGTGAGCTCGCCGGTTGGTCAGGTTTCCAGCGACCGTTCCTCTCCTCCTCCTTTATTCTGGCTCTGTCGAAGACACTGTGTCCCACATGGAGGCCTCGTCCTGGTCCACTTCTATAAATAGTTTCAGATGATCTTGGCCGTCAGTGTCGTCGTCTCCTCCTCCTCCTCCTCCTCCTCCTCCTCCTCCTCCTCCTCCTCCTCCTCCTCCTCCTCCTCCTCCTCCTCCTCCTCCTCCTCCTCCTCCTCCTCTCTTCAGGAAGATGTGTCTGTCGTCTTTTATTGAACGTCTGCATAAACATCAGCATATTCAACTGTATATTGATAACAGTAACACTATTTCATTTGTTTTCTTTTGTCCTTGGCTTTTTCTAAATTTAAAACTCATTATTTTATCACAGTTGAATTCAGAGAACTTGGATTAAAGGATCAAAATATTAGGGCTGCAGTGCAAAAGGTGCAGAAACTTGAAGGTGAAGCAGAGATTTGCATTTATCCAACAGTTTTTTTTGTGCTTTTACACTGAAGACCTTTAAGTTTTAGAGGTTTGACTCAACAGTTCTTCATGAGGCTCCGGTGCTGACGGTCCCCTGGCCTCATTTTACCTTGCCTGGGTCATTTGCCCCTCTCAGCCAGAGTGAATACGCTGATGTCTCCTGTTTTCGTCCTCGTAAATGGGACAAACAAGGACATTTAGGGAACAAATAAAGCTAACCAAAAATGTAGCATCTATTTTGTTAGAGGTACTTGCAAGAAAACAAGTGTGTCCTGGAACAGCGGAAAGTTGGCTCCCTCTTTGTAGTAAGAGAAAGGGTCAGGTCACACTTGCACAAGTACCTTTTCAAGAAGCTAAAACAGGGCAAAGGCAATGTTCTTGAATTATAAATGAATTTGTATTTAAAATGTACCCGGCACTCAAACCAAAAACAAGCTAATTATTCAAATGTTGCTTGTTGAGCAGATCTTGTGAGATTTCCTCCGCTACTTTAAAAAGTCACACTTTGTACACTGTGTCCCAGATTAAGGCAGAGTTTTAAGGTCTAAAAAGGTCCTTTTTTAATTGGCAAAAAAAACTAAAACCACAATTTATTCTTATAAACACATCAACTAATTTTTTGCACATTTATTTCAAGTTCTGAATTTGTTTTCCATCTTTAAATCACATTGGCACAAGAGCAGATCAGCATTTTTCTCAAGTGAAAACTGAAACTCTCCTCAGGTCACTCCGCATGAATCAATACAGCACCAACATTCCTTCCAGTGCCCGTTTGTAGTAGTGAAATTCCTTCTGTGCTTGTTCTCGAGAACCAGAACTCAACATACACATGTATCCCCACTGTTTCATATCCACTCTGTCTGCTTCTTCAGGGTGTGTTGTAGAACATGTTACACAGTGTTCACTCCTCAGGGGATAACACACAAAAGAAGTGATTCTCCATTGATACGAGGTGCGTTTCCTCCCATAGAGGCTGCACATGTAAAATTCATTCTGCACAGAACTTCTGCATTTCTTTTTAATGCTTATGTTTCAAACTTTTTTTTTAGTACATTGAAATCCTACCGCCTCAATACCCACTCGTTGCCCTGAGGCTGATCCAATCCTACCTAAACTTCATACAGCTGCTTTCAGACATGCACAGAACTCTGGATATTCTCCTGAAAAGATCTGGAGAGGTTTTATGTGAGACAGAAAAACTTCCAGGTCAGGAGGTCTTCCTTGAAGGCTCCATCCAGACACCAGCCCTCACCTGAACACAGGAGGTTTATCTGCTGCTGTGAACACGTTTGATGCAAAACCTCCTGTTGCGTTGCCTCTTGATGATTAATTGTATATTAGTTGACAAATCTTTATGGACCTGAGTCTATTTCTGTTATCAGGCTCACTGCAGGTCCCAAAAACGTGTTGATACAATTCTGTTCAACCTGCAGATGTTTGTTTTTCTTGATTTTGACGAATACACACAGTTTATGTCTCATGGTGTTTAATTACTTGATCGTGCCAAATAATGTTTCAACCATCCAGGGCACCTTGCTGTTCTTTTGATTGGCTGCTGCGCTGCTTCTGTAACTCCTGCGCTTGTCCCCGTCTTTCCAGGTATCGAGTGTCCACGCAGCTCCAGAAACACGCCCGGGGGCGTACAGGTGGCCGAGCCCTTCAGCGAAGAGGCCATGCTGTTCACCAAAGAGCTGGTGCTGCAGAGAGAGGTAAGAGCTGCAGCGGGACATCCCTGGCCCTGACTCCATCATTTCTCTCACTGTTTCACCGCCCGGTCCCGTGTCGGGTAAACTCTTGATGTTCTGCTGCTTTGGCTCCTACATCGCTACGTGGTTCAAGTTTCATTTTGCTTTTGAAGACAAGATCGTGTTGGTTTAGTATTGGTATTTGTGAAGAATATCTGATATATACTCGTGATACAAGATGGTGGTAATCACTGCAGCCTCCTGATATCCAGTGTACCATTGATTATCCCCATGGTTGATGTTGATTTAATGTTTGATGCAGTTTTTGGGCATTTTTCCATTAACAGCAGTAAATGCATTATTTAAAAGACAGTGGTTTAAATAATTTATTATGGACAGTATTTCTTGTGTTGTTTCTCCCAGATGCTTTTTTGAAAAATGAGTCGAGAGATTTTCAATTTTTACCACCAGAGAAATCCACACCAGTAAAAAGTTGTTTCTTTCAAGTGTGATTCATCTCATGCATTTAAGAGCCTGTACGAAGATACACTGACATAGTGGTTGAGGTTTAAAGTGCAACACTCTCTTTATTGTGAGTGCTTTGAAATCCCAACAAAAGTCCAGATAAAAGTGGACTAGACTTCCCCCTAATACAGGCACACACTCTGCTGTCCGTTTGCTCCCAGTTTATGGAAAGCTCACCTGATAGTGGATCAGTGCTCTCGGGCTTTAGGAGAACTCCATCCACTGTGTGCCTGTTCATTCACATGCTAATAGGTTTTTATAAGAAGCAGTGAACGGACCAAAGCCATGATGGAACTAGCTATAATCCTGCCACCACTTATCCAGGCCCCACACTCCGTCTGACTTGCTCTCTTTTACTCCCCCTCTCCATCCACATCATCTTAAAGGGCCTTTTTTTCCCCACGCAGGGTGGCTGACTCCTCTGTCCCCTGGTGTTTAATTGTCATGTAAATGTAGCCTTGGCCAGCGTTGGAGGTGGGCTAATGTCAAGTGTCCATATGTGTGTGTGTGTGTGTGTGTGTGGTTGTGTGTGTGTGCAGGCCAGTAATACAACTTTGAAATAATTGGCTCAGGCAGCAGCAGCAGATTTTGATTGACAGGTTTTTGCATGACTCAGTACAGATGCACATGGTTTATTAGTTTCTTCTTGAAATGCTTATATGCTCACAAATGAATAATCAATCAGCTTTATTTCAAGACTTGCCTCAGTGTCTTTATTCGTTTCTGCGCTCAGATCAAATTGAGGATTGTCGCCGACGCACACAGACACAGAGACACACACACACTCGTTACACATTGTCTCCGGCGCCAGTCACCAGTGGTGTCGGCAAGTTTTTTCACAGGCAGGTGGGTGTTAACAGGCAGGACCGAGGCTTATAATGAGTCCTGAGCCCAGTGCGGGGGCTGCTTGGCTGGCTGCACTGACCCCCTGGTACAGGCTAATATGAACACACACAGACACACTCTCTCTCGAAGGGACACGTTCCAGTCGACAACGCAATTAAGACTTCACACGTGAGAGCTGTCGATGTTCCAAAAAACGCAAATTATTCTCTGAAAGAAAGTTGTAAAAAAGAGTTAAAACATTCATGGAGCAATTTGGGACGTGGCGGAGGAATAAAGTGACGTCTCCGGAACACACACAGACACACACACACCTTTTAATGATACATAGAGGAAGCTAAAGCACAGGACGAGTCGGTGGCAGCAGAATAAAGACGTGATGTGCGATCGGCAGGAGGAAATGTTCCCTGCTCTTCATCCACACTCCCCCCCCGTGTCTCCCACCCCCTACAGAACATGACAAGTGGAGCCTGAGCAGGTTATTCAGGTACATGCGGCGCTAAGACATGAATATGGATCATTTGATTTCATTTGCACGAGATGGCTGCTGCCGATTTCGTCTCTGAATGGCCTCTGATTGCGGCAGCGTTTTTTTTTCCTAAGATGTTCCGAAGACGGCCTCGAGTGAATAACATTTGATTTGGGTTTCGGTCGTGTATTTATTTGCATTCGTTAAATATTTTTCCTCGCTGGCGCCACTCGACGAGCCATCTTGAGCGTTCTAGGGCTTTGTTGATCTGATGATGTGTTGACTCAATCGTCCACATGTTTTTTGTTTTTTTCTCTCTAGCACTTCCGCATTTCACGACTCTGTAATTAGCTCTTTTCCTCGTCTGCTTTGAAACAGGAGCTTCAGCGCAGACACGGCTCGAGCGCACTTTTCTTTCTCATGCCTTTGAGCTGCTGTTTTGGTCCCTCACTAATAGCCTTTTCTCTTCTTCCCCTCTCCTCCTCTTCTTCTGTGTCCAGTTCTAAATCCCTGACTGACATCCGCTCTCAGCCGCCTCCGTCCTCGCCTGCCGTCCCTCCCTCCCTCTCTCAATCTCTCTCTCTCTCCCAACTGCCACACAGCCATGTCTTAATTTCTCCTGATGCAGACGCGTATAATTAATGTGGCAACCAGTGCGGGGAGAGGTCCGGGTTTCTGTCTCCTCTATTTATAAGCCCCACCTCGCCGCCCCCTCGATCTCTCCGTGTCTCTATGGTGATTCTCTCTGTTCTGCGTTTCCCTGACTTTAAGACTCCCTCTTTTCTGTTTATCTGCTCCGTCTTCCTTTCCCTGTCTGTCTGTCTGTCTCTCCCTCCCTCCGTCTGTCTGACTCTCTCTCTCTCTCACCGGAGCTCTCTGTGTAGTGTTAATCTCTGACAGACACTGCTCCCCTATCCCAGCGTGGAGCCAGAACAGCAGCACAGAATTCTGACGGGGGGGATCACATCGGTAAACACCATTCCCCAGACATTTCCATTTCCTCTTTTTTTGATGTCTCCCGTTTAGTTTACCTTCACCCAACCACCTTACATTGACAAAAAAACACATCCATTCACACTTTCGCAGTCCCAGAGACGATCTGTTGATTTGTCTTTATGGTATTTTCTTTTCTTGGGTGGCAACTTCAAATGCTCGGTGGGAACCAGGAGGGAGGCCGACAGAGGAATTTCACTGCATTGATGTTTTTTATCTGGGATGAGTCAGTTAGACAAGGGACATAATTAGTGGCGCCTTGTTATTTATTATAGACATAAGTCAGCGAGGCAATATTTAAACTATTCCCAGCACCTCATTAAAATACTTTATGTTTCAAGAAATACAAAATCATCAGGCCATCTAAGTTTAAAGTGGGTAAAATCTTGTGTTGCAATGTTTTTATATTTAGATTAAATGTTTGCGACTAATCAGCCGGGAAACTTTTTGTTTTTTAAAGTTTGCATTGGAACCACTGTTGTTTTTACCTAAAAAATGTAATCACCGGGCGGGAAGATTAAGAAGCTGGGCTGGAGCAGGAGTGGAGTGTTGGATTGAGCAGGGACGAGAGCGGCTAAGTGGACAGTAATGTGCGGTGTGCTGTCCCACCTAGGTACACAGTCAGTCCCATTGACCTCATTCAGTCTGGGCGGTCTCCTATCTACTGTACTGCGCTGGCTGTCGCAAACAATAACGCCTTATCTCACACGTACAGAAGCTCACAGCTTATATTATATTCTCACATGCTTGTTGGCATGTAATGTAATGTGGCTTGCTGCGTCACGTCTGGCTGTTTTAAACACAGTTTTGCTTTTAGTCCTAACTAATGATAAAGTGAAGATGATTCCAAACAAGTTTTACATGTGATGCATTATAAAACAACAGCTTGTTTTCCTTTTACAAACTAAATTTGATCTTATAAAAAAATGTATTTCATCATTTAAACACATTTGAACCTGATCATTGTAAGTATCCACTTTTAATGGCCCAAAAGATGTTATCACATGTGGCTGCAGGGGGCGCTGATGCTCATTTAAAGTTACATTGTGTTGCTCTAAGCTGCAGTTGAATTAATCTTAAAATTTAAAGGCAATCATATTAAAAAAGATGGATCTGTTGCTGTTAAATGTAATGGTCCTTACACACACATAAACACACAGGCACTTACCTCCGTCTCTGAGCAGGGTCACTTTTAGGTGCGATGTGTTGCATGCTAGTTGTTCCCCTGCGAATCGCATCCTGTATCCGGCCCAGTCGTGCTTTAAATGCCCCCCCCGTACCCAGCTTCCCCACCTCCTTAACAGGAACGCTGCGTGCGCCAGGCTGCCATGGGGGGGTGTCAGCAGAGTCTGTCTTCAGACCTGCAGGAGGTTGTGTTGTGGAGCGTTGATGAGTCACAGTGCCAGCGAGGCATCACACATGTAGTGCCTCCCTCCACAGATCTCTCTGCTTTAATACACGTTCTTTTTGGGCATTTTAATGAAATGCTTATAAATCCAACACATTTGCAAAAACCCAGAGTATTTTGTTTTTCTGTCTGTCCAGTTGTGGTAATTTCTTACGTCTTAAGTAGGAATAGGGACATTGTAGCAAGTGGATAATCAAAGTGTTATTGGGTTGCTTTTCTTTTCTCTCTCTCCCTGTGCACACTTGTGGTCAGCGCAGCTCAGATCAATTCATTTAGCATTCTCCACACACACACACACACACACACACACACACACACACACACACACACACACACACACACACACACACACACACACACACACACACACACACACACACACACACACACACACACACACACAGAACACACACACACACACAGAACACACACACACACACTAGCACGCAAAATGCATCGGAGCCTGTTGTGCACGTCTTATTTTCGCCTTCCAGGGCCGCAGGACAGCATCGGATTCCTCCACAGCTCCCATGCTCTCGCATTGATTTCCAATCACGCTTGAATTATTTTGGCATGAGGCCGATTACACAAGTACTGCATCTCACACTGTTTGTCCATGTCTCCTCTTCTCTCTTCCCCTCCCCCAACCCCACCTTCTCCCTCTCTCTCACACACTTGACTCACACTCTGTTGTTTTAATCGGCCTATGTTGCCAAAACACATTTGTATATCTGTTGTTTGTTGTTTAGTTTTTTCTGCATCTATTTTTGACTTGTTTCTCCTTCCTCATGCAGCAGATGCATGCACGATGTGTGTGTGAGCGATGGAGGGGAATCAGTACACATAATGAATAATGCATGGTGTGGTTTCCTGGTCAGACAGACGGTGGGGACAGTGAACTGCCCCTCGGGTCCTTTCCCCCCCCGCACCACATACTGTAGTTAAACAAACCATGAGTGCAGAAGACGGCGCTGTATCCATTACTGCTGCTTAATAGCCACAGACAGGATGTGTCCCCATCAATTCATCACCACTCTGCAGTATAGCCATACATCAGAAACATTTAATGCCTTTTACTATTATGGTTTAATAATATCTTCTGCTAATCTTACAGTTTACTGTCTCAAACACCCGTCTGTTAGCATCGGAGGGATGGAACCCGGATGAGTTCAAGTGAATCAATAGGAAATCTGATGGTAGAACTTTTTTGTTGTCGGAAGTTGCGTGTCTTTGTTGTACGAAAGCTTTATATTATCAATATTTTAAATCCCACATTGTCGCGACATGTTGAAGTGGAGCTGTGTCCGTGTCTCACGAGCAGCAAAATAACTGGCAAACCATCGCAGTTAGCAATTTAAAGAGATTGAATCTGTAATTTAAAGTTTGACCTTGACACCCAACTTGTGAGCATAATGCCATTAAATGGCACTCAACGTAAATCCTGGCGTCCGTGTTACTTTGGACTAATCAGGCTCACAGGTAGAGATCATTTTTATTCTTTTTAGCAAAAAGAAAAGTACTCTTCAGCCTGTTTGGGTGCATCAGTGTCACAGTCGGCTTGTTTCTGTTCCTTGAAGAATCTTGAATTACAGCCTGAAGGTGAAAACAGCGACCCACATATAAACGCATCCACACCGTCGCCAGAGATGGAGAGATAGATGGGCGCTGAATCGAGATGGAGAGATTCAGAGGAATGGAGAAACCCGCTCTCCGCTTTATCGCCCCCCCAACTCGTTTACTTGGGCGACCTTCTGCCTTGACGTGCGCTGTGTCTACTTGTGCGTTTGTGTGTGAGTGAGGCAGAAATGCAACTTCCCCGTCAGGCCTGATGAGCAAACCATGCAAACCGTGCAAAGACACAGGCACTCACAGCGCTTGGGGACCAGCTGAATCCTCTTAGCCTTTGCCTCTACATGAAGGGCACTGCAGTACTCTTACACATCAATGAGGGCAATAGTATAATGCTCTCATGCACTTGCACTGCACTGTCTCCCATTATATTGCTCAGTGTACTCCTCATTTTCAATTCTCTTTCTTTCTTTGTTTCCCTTCCCCGCACATTTGTCTACGTTTCAGCTGCCTGAGTTAAACGCTCAAACCTCCGGCTGCAGAGAGCGAGAGAAAATGGATGCGACACATCAGGGCCTGGCTCACAGTTCAAACATATCTCTTAAATAATTATCATACCCAAGGCTACAGGACTTTGAGCTAAGTTTTGTAAGCGATGGAAGCAGCAGGTGCAAAGGCTTCTATTGTCGTTGTTTGCCTTTTCTCCAATTACACACCAGTCCCTCTCACTTAAAGAGAAAGTAGCCAAACCACATATTGAATTGTGGGTCTGACTAAGAAAACCCAAGGCACCCGGCCAGATAGCCAGTGGCTGTGTAAACAGATACACCACTACCTGTTGTTTTATGCAGCTGCTGCACGTCTCTCATTTCGGCCTCCTGTTTTTCTCCTCCTCTACGAGTCAATTGTTCTAATAAAGAATGGTTTTATTTGCAGTTTCAATTCATTTTTATTCCATCACTAAAAACTGTTCAGCCTGTGATGGGAGAGAGATGACAAGCAGAGGAAGAGGATTGTCGAAAAGAAAAGAAAGAAAGAATTAATGATAAAATCAGACTGATGCGTTATGACTACATTATTTAAAGGGGTCAGTCTACCGGCCACATTTAGAAGCATGGACGGCATAAAGGCGACGCAGAAGTTCAGCCAAACCGCCTCCTTAAAGTAGTCCTGTGTATATTGATATGTTATTCGATGCTAGAGAATGGGATGAAACATGATTGACAGCTGGGACTGAGTTATGATTGGTCGACCTTGATACTGAGGCTTCATCTCTTGATTGCTACCTCCCAGACTCCGGCTCCGGATGACGTCATTGGCACAAAATGGCGGCGATCGCATTTTGGGATGTTTTGGCTTCACTTCTGGAGAGTGGGCGGCAACTGGAGGCATGTTGTCCATTATGGGACTCAACAGATTAATATTTGTCTGATAGTCGTCACCATAAGTCCCCGGTTAGATGGGTGGTTTTAACTAGTGCCTGATTTAAACTCGCTAAGTAATTCTAGGAGTTTAACTATAACATAATCCTTTGGAGATTTTCAAATGTTTGGGTGAAAGCCACAACATCCTTGGGTCTAAAAACAAGTCAGGAAATATTTCAGCTTGTACTCTTGTTTTTATTCTTCTTAATCGTCCTTCGGCCAGCTGCTTCTCCTTCATCTTGTTCTGCCCCATGAGGCAGCTTAATTTTTACTGCTTATTCTTAAGTTTGCTAGTATTGTTGTCGTCCCTCCCCATTCTTTTCACTTGACCGGCACTTTATGTTCTTCACTAAATTAATGTTACTGGTCGCACAAGCAGGCACGCTTTCCTTGTGTTTCATTACCCTGACTTGCCCCCCCCCCCCTCTTTTGAGGCTGAGTTACAAGAAAAACACTTGCATACAGTTGCACGCATACTAAACACACACAAAGACCCAAATCTCCCTGCCACGCTGCCTTCTGAGCTGCTGGCTGTTAGGTGTTTCTTATCTACTTATTAAAACTGTGTGCGTAACTTAATCTTTTAATATTCATCAACAGCAAATAGGTTCTGTCTTTAAAACGTCTATCAGACCTGCACTGGACATGGGCTGTGTGTGGGGAACGCTGTTTTTTTTTCAGATATGAAAAGCAAACTCTGGACCCATTGTCTGAAAAAAGCTTGACAGCTATTTTATAGCCATTTCTGTCACACAAAAGAGTAGTTAAAAGAAATTGATATTTAATGCCAGAATATCAAGCTTTAATTTTAATGCCTCCTCACTGAAATCTGGCTGTTGCAGTCTGACCCAGAAACACTATAAAGTCTTTGTCCTTCACCATATGTCCGTGGAATCTCTGATGAGGCCGCCTCAGGAAATGGCTCAAGGCCACACTCTGTTCTTTATCGATGCCCGGATTGTTCTCGCGCCGCTGATGACCGTCGCACAACAGCGAAAAACATATCGACAGTTTTGACGGACAAATACACGATCATGTCTCTGTGTCTCCACCACGCATTCATCAAATACATCCGTAGGTCAGGTGGACTAGAAAGGTGTATTGATGTCGTTCCCGTTTCCTTGCAGTCAGCATCCACTGTCGCTCTCCTTGAAGCTTCTTTCCAACTTGCGGAGAAATCATTTTCTCAGTAATGTCGAACGGAGGGTTGAGGTGTGTGTGTGTGTGCGTGATGATTACAGATACCAGCCTCAGTTGAGCTAATGGTTCCCTTGACAACACGGCAATTGCCACACATCAACGTTGACTTGGCTGTAGGTCTAAAACACACACACACACACACACACACACACACACACACACTGCAGCCAGCTGTCACGATTAAAAGAGCCAGTCAGTCTCTGCACCTTTCATCCCCGTCTCTACTCTTTTCAGAATTTACATATGGTCGACGCCGACCAACACCAACCCCCTACCTCCTCACCTGTTCTCTTCCCCACACCTCCCCCGTAACTCGATGAGGGCGCCCCTACTTAAGACCCCCCCTCATCTTCTCTTGTACTTTTCCTCTTTCCTGTCACCTTTTTACCTCTGCAATCACAAGGCTGTCCCCCCCCCCCCACCGTCTGTGCCGACGTGTGCGTGCACCTGGCTCGAGAAGGAATTCCGCCTGAAAGATCTGAATAAATAAGTGGCAAATAAAGGGCAGAAAGAGCGGCGATTTGAAGCGGTAATCCTTCGCCAGCTTACCACAGCATAACGTCCTCACGCCTGCGCCCTTATCCCCGTCTCAGCATCTCCTTCCATCTACCTCCGCTCTCAGTCCATTCCTTTATATCCCTTACCAACAAAGAGAGGCTCTCAGCGGCTGTGTCAGCGATCGGCATCTCTTTCCCTCCATCCCTCCCGCTCTCTTCTTTTGCTATGTTTTCCCAGAGGAGAGTCAGAGGAGGGGTGGGGGGGGGGGCAAAAAGGGAAGAACAAGCCAGGCAAAATCTTTTCAGAAAACCAACAGGGATTGGGCTCTGAGCTTTGAATTCAGACAGATAAAGCTAATGGCAGAAGTGGGCGACAGGCAGGGGAGCTGTGTGCATGTGTGCACGAGCGTGGCTTCAATCGAGGCCAGCTATAGAAATATAGTTTCTTTAAACCCCTTTGCTGGCTGAGTCCCTCTGTGAATGTGAAAGGGGAAGTGTATGCAGGGGAAGTTTGAAGAAAGGCTGGCCGGGCAACCGCTGCAGTTTCTTAAAATGCTTCCATCGCCAGCTGAGTCTCTAGAGTGTGTTTCTGAAAGAACGCTGAGATAGACTCCAGTCTCCAGTTCAATTTACAAGCTTTTAGTATCCTGGTTCTTAGCAGGGTTTTGTCCCATTTATGGTTTTAAGCATGTAAATGTAATTTCCAGATTTCCTAAATGAAGATACTAACTTTCATTTCACAGGTAATAGGGGAAACATGGTATCTTGATGAAGCTGGATGCCTTGGCAGGAAGTTAAATTCTTCCTCCACTTCCTGTTTAGCTGCCAGTTCTTTGGGTTTCTTTCATCGTTCTTTCCCGACAGCTGGAACATGATACTCGGTTTCTCCATCCACATTCTCAACCTTAATAAAAGAGTCATTGGAAGCTGTGAAGTTGTTATGGCCTCCGGTGTTTCTATAGAGCAAACGTTTAGCGCTGTAGTCTGACACACCCACAGACAGACTGACACTTGCCTCCACATACATTTCACTTTGCAGCTCCATATTGTTTGTCTGCCACCTCGTTGCAACTCGTTTGGCACTTTTTCCTGATAGTTACACACACGCACACAAACACATACACACACACAGTTATTATCTCCTGGAACAATACTAATAGATGCATGTACTGCTGTGAGCAAACAGTTTGTGCCTCTGCTGCCAACAGAGTGGGAGGATGAATGCTTGCCAAGTCTCCTCTACCCTGAGCCTCCTCTCCTCTCCTCTCCTCTCGTCTCCTCGTGTTTTCTTTTCCTCCTCAGATCATTTCTCTCCCCTCCCTCAGTTAATTCATCCCATAAGCTTAGTCACATCCTCCATCCCACCTCATAGTATTAAACTCCCATCCCAGTAGTAACTCTATAGGCCCTGTGCTTCTCGTATATCACCGTGATAGCACCTGCTCGCATTATATTTTCTGCTGCGCTGTGCCACCGCTCCCTGATGTTTACACTCTGAGTACAATCTTAACTTTGGTTTGAAGTCATTCTATACTGCAGCAACAACAACTTTAATTGATGGGCAAACACAGGCCTGCGTGCGCTGAAATGTCCGGTTCTGTTTAATTAGCCTGTGAGTGAGGGACAAGCGATCGAGGTGACAAGAGCACTGCGACTGGCGGTCTAATTAGTGGCTCCCCCATTGGGCAGGTACTCTGGTATCAGCCAGGCCGCCGAGGTCACACTCGGCTTGGGGCCACGCGGCGCCTCTGATTCACCTCTCGTTTGCGGAGTTCTTCTATATCCGAAATGATTCACACAGCACTGACCACAATAATTGCTCAAAGACTCTACCAAGGTCTGGTAACTCCTGTGCTGCAGACTCGAGGCTCGTAGACGCTGCCTTTATGTATCGAAGGAGAAACTTCAGTTTTAAGCGATGTAACCGAAACTACGGGCAAAACATCATCCATGAGAGGGCGGCGTAGAGGCGGGAGTTTCTGACTGCATTATACTAAGATAATTTGAGAGAGGCAAAAGTGCCAAGGCAAAGTAACATCTTTTAGTCTCTCTGTTGAGATGTCTTCCTTGGGTCTAAAGGTTGATTCTCTCAAACTAATAACTACACTGCCCCCCCTCCTATGATTTCCTGTGCTACTACTCTCTTTCGCCAAATTCATCCGAAACGGTAAACTTTCAGAAGACGAAATTAAAGCAGAATTCTGTATATGTATTTAATGTTGAGCATAAATGAGTCTTTACTGTCACGATATGTGCAGCGATGTAACATCTGTCCTGACTCTAAAGGAGCAGTTGCTTGTATTTGTGTTTTGGGTAAATTAAATTGATCTTGCTCTTCTTGCTTCAGGGATTTGCCAGATTCCAACTTTCATTTAATTAACTTCATCTTCATATTCAGTCTTTTTCTTTTTTTTTGCCTCACCATCTTATCTTTTCAGTTTGTCCCAGTGCAGCTCTTGCAGCTCTTGCAAACGTAACGTTTTGAGTGTTGCCTCCTCTGACATTAATAAGCTTCTACTGGATTTAAAAAGTTCTTTGCTGTCTGTTTGCCAGGTTGGCGTATGCTTTGATCAGTTTTTGTGCGGAGGTTGCACAGTTACCCTGGCACCGGGTTCACCTGCAGTCACTCCCACATAAGCTCCTCAACGTGCCATCGCACACCTGTACTTCAGGTGCTGGTACAGAGAGCTGCGTCTCATCTGAACACACGGCAAAAAAAAGACTGAACCTAGGAAAATAATGCAACAACAACAGCCACTATATGTATGCAAATTACTTTCTTACATGTGCATACAAAGCTAAACAAATGCGCCCACTAGACCACACAGAAAAACCACAAATAGACCACATCACAGCTCCTTTCCGCTTTATGCTGAAATCCAGCTGGCATTATTTGAAGTCGGAATTAAAGGGAAAGGGGGGGGGGGGGGGGTGAGCTAAATGTTTACAAACAGCTCAAAAGCATTTTATAGTTTAAAAAGTCGCCTTGGATCTGCCAGAGAACCCACATCCTTTTCTATTAAGGGAGGACTGTATTTAAAGCCAGCACTTTGGGTGACATCATTTATTTGGGCTCCATTAAAACTTGTGGTTGGGATCAGCGCCTGGACCCTCGTAAAGAAACAAATGCTTTTCAGCTGATTTCTCTCTTATTTCTGTTCTGAGCTGCATGTCTGATATTCCACTGACTGCCAGTAAATAAAAAGTTTGACAAATGTCCACTAAAGAACTACTAAAGAGCCCGAGTGGAGGCAAAAAGACTTCACTACCTACAGTGCACTGGAGCCGAACTGAGGTTTCCCTATTGATTTGTCTGATCTGTAAAGAATCCCTGCTGACCCAAACACACACTCGCGGCAGTTTGCTGCAGCGGCTAAATAATTCTGCCGTCACATGAAAAACCGCGTCTCAAACCTCTGGATGCTCCACGCAGCACGTCGGCCGCTTTCATCCTGACACCGCTTTCATGTGCCATTCTGTGCTCGGCAGTGCACGTTTCCCCTGCCAGTCGCTGACATTAGCACGCCTGCTTGTCATCTTCAAGTCCGCATTAGTGTTAAAAAAAAATAAAAATAAATCATGATCCTTCAGTTACAACAGAACAAATACCGAGCTCTTTGTCTGTCTGATAGCGGATTTCTGTTGCGGTCACCTTGTCAGTTCTTCCCTTCTCGTATGCTCTTTGTTCCACATCCCTTTTGTCTCTCTCTCTTTCCCTTTTCGCTCCGTTTGCCCACTTCTCTCCCGCCGTCTCTTTCCCATCTAACACGGCTGTCCCCTGTCAAACTAAATCAGGATATCATAGGTAATGTGTCGCCCTCTCCGTGTACCTCACTTGATTCTGTTACCCTTGTCTGTTTTCCTCCCTGACACCTTTTGTTAATGTCTTCGTGAGCAGGGCAAGAGGCCATTTTGAAACCCCACATGCATCCATTCACACCGAAACATCTATATCTCACCCATTTTCTTGTTGAATTCTGTAAAAGCTGCCGGAAAAGGCTTTAAACCTGCAGAATTTCCTTATTTCTCTCTATAAATGATGAGAAATGTTGTTACAGTTCCAATTGAAAAGATTGTATTGAAGGGGTTAAAATATTTATTGCATTGTGCAAGTGTGTTTGTGTGTGTCTATGTTTGTACGTGAGTGAATAAGGGCTGAGACACTGCACAGTATCCTTGGTGATGCTGCTCTCATGGTCACCGTTTCTTTCCAGGCTGTAAATCTCAACAAAAGCAGTGAAATTAATGGTCAATGGCTTCATTTTTTTTTACACCCACTGTGTGTTTGTGCATTTGTGTCTTTATTTGTGTTGCACACAAACACCTCAACAACATACCCCCTCCTTACATATGTCTCGGCCTCTCGTTTGCTGCTCTCGGCGAACGTGATTTACTACTGGAATGCCGCGGCCCAAACTCCTCGTCGGGATCATAAAAGTGAGGCTGCGTCGTCGCCGGCTGCTAAGAAAACACAGGGATGTTTTCCACCAAGCAATCGGCAGTAAACCGCGTCTCTCCGAGCGTAACGCACTCGAGTGGTCATCCACCTGGTGAACAGCCCATCTGCCATTTAGTCTTTTAACAGCAGAATCTGTGTGAATTTGGACCGCGGCACAAATCCGGTATCTGTTGGCCTGCTCCAGTTCAGCGTTACAGCCTCCGATGGCAGCAGGCTCATTAACAAACTGTGATGAGAATTTTGGTCTGCCCCCCCCCCCCCCCCCCCCGGACATCGGCACCGACAAATCCCATCACCAGCTGGACACCGATTATGGTCATTTGCCTCAGTTTCCACATGGTTAAAGTCAGAAGCGTCACGTGGACTCGTCCTCACCTCGCATGTTTCTTGATATTTCAAATTAAGATGTAAGATAATGTGATAGAGTAAAATTATTAAAAGTTACACTTCCCCCCCCCCAGCTCCTAAACCAACTTTATCTATTGTTAAATCGTCACCTTTGACTCTGCACCCCCATCTTGTTCCCCTTGTTGATATTAGAACCAGTCAACTCTCTGGCCCTGACTCATGTTGACTCACAAGGCAGCACGCTCGCAGGCCTGCTCAGAATAGCGTCCTGTCTGCTCCACTAGCACACTGGCTAGTGCACACACAAACACACGAGCACAGGCACTGTGAAGCACCCAACACTTCAATGCTAGGGGTGTGGATTTTATCAACAATCAATAACAGCTTCGTAAACATAAAATGCATGAAAACACAAAACATTTGGCATTGAATATTTCTGCCACACAGCCCTCCTCAGAAAATTAGGAGTTTGAATCATATAATGATGCTGCTATTTAAAACTAACTGCTCCTGCTGCTCGGCTCTACACTTGATCTTCAGCAAATAATCACATTTCCATCATTAAACATGATAATTATGCACAACTTGCAGGCTTCCTTTAAAGAGACATCACATGAAACTGAAGGGAAAAGAAGAGGCTGTTAACACATATTAAGCATTAAAGGATAATACATGAGTCATTATGACAGCCTCTGATCAGTAATGCTGTATTACTCCTAATGTTATGAGACATCTGCATAAGACAAGGTCACAGAATTGGATACATAAAATGTCTCCTTCATACTTAAATAATCTGTTTAAAATCATGTTTGTCATTCAAATATAAAAAATCCCAACATTTACATTTGAACAGTTAACAATATGGACAAGTAGAAAAATGTTAAACAGAACATTATTTTTACTGAAGTGATTGGATTGAATGTGGAGCTTTGATTGATGCATGTCTGGCTCTGTTGAAATTCTAACACCTATCATTCCCAGAATACCGTTTTATTATAGTTTCTTCTGCGCAGGTCTCAGTGCATAGTCATTTTATATTAAGAGGAAAAATCTAATTAAGAGATTTCATCAAAATAAAAGCTTCAAAATGTGCTACAAACCTTTTTTATTTGACAATTCACTCCCCTTTTTTAAAATGGGTTTGAAGATGAGGCACACACTTTGTGTTTGCTGCGGCTCTAAAGGCTGTGGCCCGTTAAATTCAGTGTCCTCCTGATCACAATGAAAACACACACGTGTGCTTGCACAAGGCTGCACTGTGGCAGTTATCGTCCCCACAGTTCCATTTGCGCTGACCCCTTGATCCTGCCATCCTCTCAGCTTTCATATTCACCGGTCTCCCTCCCTCAAGTACCCCCAGCGGACCAGTCCATTACTGGTATCAGCACTTCTTATCTGCTACCACTCCGCTATATGGTAACATCACACCCTACCACCAACCCCACCCAGCCCCCCCCCCCCCCCCCCCCCGCTATCAAACCCCGCGTGGTGCAGTCCAGGCCTTTTACCAATCATGCAGGAGCCATGATGGCCAGGCTTTATATCCCCCATTCCATCTGTAGCTGGCAGTCTTGCATCACATTTGCACTGCTTACTCTTCTCCCAAGCGCCTTTGCTCTCTCTCTCTCCCTCTCTCTCACACACTGCTTTGCCTTCCCCTCTTACGGTCGCCCTAACTCTTCTCTCATTTTCATTTTAATCAGTTTTCTGATACTGTTTCTTTTCTTTTTTTTTAATCTTCGTTTTTCTGCTTCTACCGTCTCCCTCCCTATTTATCTTGTGTCCTCATTCTTCCCTAATTCCCTCACCCTGCCTCTCTCTAGTCTCCAAAACAGTTTTTCTGTTTTGACCAAGTTTTTCACTTATGTTCGCACCCTAATAACTTCTTTTCGAGCAATCTGTCATGCCTTCTCCCCCACTTACATTTTCTGTCCTACATCTCAATTTCTTTTCCACTTAATCTTCGTCCTCTAATTCCAATCTCCCATCCTTTCTCCCCCCCCTTCCCTGCTTGCTCCCGAGCTCTCTGAGCTGTGGGTAAATAGGTACATCTTGCCTTGCTTCCTCTTTCAAATGGCTTCATGATTGCTAATGAAGCACTCAGACAGGAAAAAAAAAACCAACATGATGCGGAGGAGGAAAGGATGGAAGGAAGGAGTGTTTCCCATGGAGACGGCCGCTCAGTGGCTGGCTAGCTGATAGGCAGATTGATGACCTTGTGCCCATGTTGACTGATTAGTATGAAAGAACCTTTTATAACACACTGGAACTACATATGTGACCACAATGCACAACACACTCTGGCATTTAGCAGTGTGGTGTAGAATAAGCCCCAGCCTGCTACACAACACTGGGGTGCAGCACAGTTATCTCCAAGCTTACGTGCCATAGAATACCACCACACAGCTTAATGCCTAATGCAGTGCTTACATCTGCTCATACAACTGCTCACAATCCATCTAACCCATTTACACTATGCGTTTACAATCGACACACTGATGCCCACTTTTGTTGTTTTGCTTGTTTGAACATTCCTCTCTCATATTTCACATTCGACACAACTGGGAAACCGTCCCAAGTTATCTAAACAATAATGAGTAAATGAAAGGAGTGGGATACAGACGCATGGTTTCAGAGTGTGAGTCAGCACAACGACAAATGCTCAGTACAGTATGCGACGGCCATGTTAAATGTTAATTTGATATGAATCATCCTTCTCTCTCTCTGTCTCTCTCTCTCTCTCCCCCCCCCTCTCTCTCTCTCTCTTTTTCCCTGATCCTGTTATTCTTTCCGTCTTCCTCGTGTGACGTAGCCCAGCGCATGACATAAATCCCAGTTGACACCAGAAGACACATACGTGAAGAAACACAGACTCGCGTGTCCGATCTATCGAGCTTGCTCCCGCACCTGCAGAAAGCTGCTCGACATTTGAAATGCAGGCTGAGTCATCGACAGACTTTTGCGTGAAGGGGAGGATGGCGAGAATAGCTGAACTTGATTTGATCGTATCTGATTTTTTGCGACCAGTTGTGACAGCCTTGGGTACACTGCAGTAGGTTATTTTTACCCCCAATTTGATGACAGTTGGTAGGAGATAGTAGAAGCCTCGGTTCGGGGTGATGACAACGCAGTGATGCAGTCGTGACCGCTCAGTATCTAACCACGCCTATGTTTCAGACTAATAGCGCCACTCATTGCATTGTTGTGTTTGGTTATATTAAAAAAGTTTGTCCCTCTGGCGCCTTCCTGTCTTTCCATGCCAGATATCCATGGTCTAGTGTTCTGCCTCTAAACATGTTTGTCAGGAAGGAACATTTAATTGTTTCCTTGTTTTTTTATATGGTTAAGTAATTTCTCTTTGATATATATTTATCTGTCTCTGCACAGTTTTCCATTCCTGTCTTAACTGCAGAAGAAGTCTCTCCCCCATTGGGATCATCATATCCACCCCAGCCTCCTAATGTAGTGGAGGACATTTGAATTATACATTTACAACAAATGCTCTCGTACTCTACAACATTTCCAAGCACAAGATGGCACATAACAAAATATAAATGTAAAAAAAGAAGAAGCTCCCTCTCACGTCTCTTCTGCTTTTTTTATTTACCTCCCTCCTACTCTCTCTCTCACTCTCCCCTCTTTTTGTCACTTTGTAAGCTGGACTGTCGCCCTCACAAACAAACATATCACTCTGCTCTTCTGACAGACTCCACTGCAGGTTAAGTACATCACAAGCTTTCAGCGAACTGCTACACCCCCCTTTTTGTGATGCACCGTGTCAACTTCTCTCTCCCTGTTCCATTCCTCTGCTTTACATTTTTGAAATGTTCCAGTGTTGAAGAGACAAATTGTCGTATTGCTCTCATGGCCCTCACAGGTACTCCCCACAACCAGCTGTCGACTACACTAATAGGCCAAAGCTTTGCCAGCTCACACAGCCCGTGGGTCAGATGCATTTCCCGAAGATGATCTATTGAATTCTCTCAAATATCGGTTTCAGAATTGTGCAGCTTCAAAGAGATTAATGACAAAGAAGTGTTTGAATATGTGTTTGGAACATTCACTCTGTCATCCCTCACCCACATGTTGCCCACTCCAAACATGTAATGACGCCTCTTCACTGATATATGCTCCCGGGCTAGTTCACGTCACCTTTCTTTCTCTTTTACCATTTAATAATACACCACTGTGCTTGAGACTCCGTAACAAGAGTTGCAGTAGAAAGGCAACGCCACTGCTTTGTCTTCAATTCAATATACATTGTTCTCCAAGCAAACTAGCACCCCTGTCCAATATATGCCACAACCCCTGTGTATGTTGCATGTTATCTTTCTTTGTTAGCCAGAGAACTGTGAGCTAGATTATGATTGAGAGGGGTGATATTGACGAAGATGAAAAATGCACAGTTAACAGCGAGACCCGAATGCATTTGTCACCATAAAAAGCCCCCATGCTGATTGATGAAGGCCCAACAGCTGGCAATGCAATGAAAAGTGAAATGAGGATCTATATTTTCTGGCAAAGTGCAAGACAGTGTTGACACCCAAACAGTATTTCACTGTAATTTATCTCCTTTTCACTCATTAGACCCATGACTAATAATACCACTTTTTGATGCAAAGAATAATCTAGGTGACACAATCAGCTTGCATTATGTAATGAGCATTTCATTTAGCAATAGATAGCACTGCTATTCTTGCTTTTCCACACATCATTTAATCTTTTATGATCTTAAGGCATTTAGAACTTGCTTTTCATTATCCACACTTTGAAACAGCATCCAGTAGTTGTGTAAAATAAAGACCAAACAAAGACTTGCACTGAATATAATTAATATAATAGGTGTTATTGAGAAATGTACAAAAATAAAGCACAATCCACTTCTGCACCATGATTAATTCTGTCTGAGTCATTCAGCACACGTAGGGTTAAAGTAAAGCTGCAGCGTCTTACTGCAGTGTCTAAAGCATTTGGCTGATCGTTACAGTATACGCCAGGAGAAGAGAAGGGGGGGGGGGGGAAACATCTCTCTCTAAAACTTCCTTTTTTTACTTCCAAAAATCCATTTTATTGCATTTATAACATTTGGCACAGTACAAATTCTTGGTGCTTTTACAAGATAAACCTGTAAAGATCGACACTGACCTTTTTCGGTTTTTGTTAAAGAAAGTCTTCTCTGTATAAATATTTTTCTCATCACTGCATTCTCTGTAGCATGGTGTAAAAATCACACAGAATGCCCCTTTTTAAAACAACACTACCCTCATTTGTCAAAGTCAAGACAGCATCTTAAACAACTCATTGTTTTAAATAGAAGTTACAAGTTAGAAAATAGTTTCAATTTCTTTTTAATATATGTTTCTCTATCACCAGCCCATGGTAGTTTCAATTTGTCCATATATATATATTTATTTATAAGCATGTACAACAAGAAATCATCAATCTTTTTAAGTTTTCACTCTGTACAAAAAAGTAGTTCCTGTCCTTTTTTCGTTGTGCATTCTATTGCATGATTTTATGGGTAAAGGACAATTAGGGGCGGGGGTGGGGCTTGGGTGGGGGGGAGCTAGGGACCTATGAAAAGGAGTTGGAGCCTTTTTAAGGGTTCTTTTAAATCTGAGTCTCCTGTACCTTCTCCTTGGCGTGAGTTTTTATGACAAAGGGCTCAGCCATTGCTGTGATGGTGCTGGGCAAGGTTCGAGGCAAAGAGTTCCCAACATTGTTGTCTGTCCATTTAGCCCCGTGGCCGGTTGGTTTATAGGTGTTATATTTAGGCTTTAGAGTGTTGTAGTCTGTCTTATGGGGGCTGTAGTCCACTTTGTGCGGACTGTAGTCAAGTTTAGGTCTCTGAGTGTGTGGACTAAAGTCACACTTGAAGGCGCTGTAATCCGCTTTGTGGGGGCTGAAATCAGTCTTGAAGGCGCTGTAATCGGCTGCAGTCTTATGGGGGGTGTAAGGATCCTTGGGTTTGTAGGTAAGGTCAGTTTTAGATCTCTGTCCATTGTAATCTGTTTTGGGTTTAGGTTGAGTGCTATAGTCGGGCCTATATGGGCTGTAATCAGGCTTCTGTCTTGGGTGTGTGCCAAAGTCGGGCTTGAATGGACTGTATTCAGCCTTAGGTTTCTGCTGCATGTTGTACTCCGATTTTAATGGGCTGTAGTCGTGTTTAGGTTTTGGTTGGGTGCTGTAATCTCGCTTGAATGGGCTGAATTCGGTTTTCTGTCTGGGATGAGTCCCGAAGTCAGGTTTGAAGGGGCTGTATTCTCCTTTAGGTTTGTGAGTGTTGTAGTCCTGTCTAAATTGGCTGTAGTCAGGCTTTGGTCTATGAAGGCTGAAATCTGGTGTAGATTTGTGAGTACTGTAGTCATGGATGGATTTGTGGCTGAAGTCCATATTTGGCTTATATGTGGTATACTCCGCCTTTGGCTTGTGAAGGGTGAAATCAGGCTGGGGTTTGTACTCTGCCTTGGGTTTGTGAAAGCTGTAGTCGGTCTTGTGGCTGATAAAGTCCAATTTGTGTATGCTGTTATGGTCCCGGATCTCAGGCAATGTGAGAGTCTCTTGAGCTGCAGATGCTGGTGGTGGAAGGTCCTCTTCATCCACCTGGATTATCTCCACAGTGCGTGCAGCGGCCACTGTGCTCCTTTGCTGGTGGCGCTTTCTCAGTTTGTAGAAGGCAATGAGCATGACAGCAGCCAACAGTGTCACTGCTACAAAGCAACCAATTATGATCTTGGTGGTCTTCATCACCTCATCCAGGCTAGGCCCAGGCCTTCCTGGCTTGCTAGTGGAACCTTGGATTCCTGGCACTACAGATGGCTTTGCTGCACCTGGTGGGCTGTTGGTGCTCTGCAGTAGTACAGTTGGGGTGGATATAAAGACTGGTTGAAACACAGAAGGTGAAGCAGTAGTAGTTGTTGTTCCAAGGCCTATCCCTCCTCCAGGTACCCCAGCTCCTGCAGCTGTGGCCGTGGTGGTGGTTTTAGGTTTGGGCATCTCCGTGGTTGGTCCCAAGACCTCCACAGTCACTGTGGTAAAGTAGCTTAAGTTGGATGTATTCAGCTCAGCTGCACTCACATTGAGGTAGGCCGAGGCATTGGAGTTCCCAGCTGCGTTGGACACCATGCAGGTGTAAGTGCCAGTGTCTGCTGCAAGAACATTTGAGAAATTTAGAGTGCCATCGTTGAGGACTGATATTCTCAGATGACTAGAGGCATGTGTCAGGATCGTCCCATTGGGCATTAGCCAGCGCACTGAAGACATTGGGGCCGTGCGGCAGCGAAGCTCAGCCACTCGCCCTGCTGAGATGTTTAAGTCCCTTGGCGCATCAGCAATGAATGGTGCAGAACACTGGACTGCAGCGCCGTCTCCTCGATCCACCTCAACCAGCTGTCGACCTCTCATGCTGGGAGGGGAGTGACAACGTCCACAGCAAGTAGAGTTAGTAGGGATGGATTCCCTTAGCCAGCGTGCTAACCATACAGCCTCACAGCTACAGGTCCAAGGGTTATGGTGGAGATGGAGCTCCACCAAGTACCTGAGCGGGGAGAACAGATCATGTGGCACTGCACTCAGATTATTATGGGCGAGATTAAGCTCTACCAATGAAGATAAATCGTCAAAAGCATTCCGCTCTATCACTGTGATTTGTGAGTTCATCACCCATAGCTTTTTCAGCGAACGCAGGCCTTTGAAGGAGCCTGGCTTTATCTCTGGGAAATGGTTTTCAGACATCTCCAGTTCCTCCAGGCCCTTTAGGGGACTCAGGTTTGGCATTTCACCCCTTATGTTGCACATGCCCAGATTGAGGTACTTGAGATTTTGCAGTCCCTCAAAAGCTCCTTCTGAGATGTACTCCAGTTTCCTTAGTTCTCCCAAGTCCAGTCGCATCAGGGAGGGCACCCGATTGAAGGCATAGGAGGGTATACTCTCAATGGGGTTGTTCCTCAGCCAAAGTTCCCTCAGTTTAGACAAGTACTCAAAGGCCCCACTTGGCACCACTGTCAACCGGTTGTCAAACAGCTCCAGTGTGTTGAGGCTGGTGAGTCCATTAAATGCGCCCACCTCAATCTGGCGTATGGCATTTCGCCCAAGCTGGAGCACCTCAAGGTGGTGCAGGTGGCGGAAGGAGTCAGCCTGCACCGCCTCAATGGCGTTTTCCATTAGATTGAGGTGGCGCGTGTTGGCAGGAATGCCGGGGGGCACACGGGAGAGGCCACGTCGGGTGCACACCACCTTCCCCTGCTGATTACTACAGGAACACTGCGGTGGACAGCCCTGGGGTCCTTGAGACACCGCCGCCCCCGCCAAGGCCAGGGAGGCGCTGCTCCACGCTCGCGCCATCAGAAAGACTACACAGAGCAGGGCGGCTTTCCTGGCACGATGCACAGCTACCCGCCCCAGGAGACTCATGATGTGGCACGTTCATAATTCAGCATCATCTGGGGGGGAGGAGGGGGGTGTTTGGGGCTAGTGTTTGGGGGCCTTGGGTACAGGGAAAATAGCTGGTTGGCTGGTTGTAGTGTTAAGGTTACCAGATTAAAAAGGTTAAAGGAAGTGAAGAGGACGAGGGGATAATGTGGTGTGGGGGGTTTTGCTAAGGGGTAATATGACTTAACCTATCCTCGATTAAGCAATGCTTTTATTTCCAAGAACTGCTCATAGGCAGAAGGAGAGCAGAGGGTAGTAAGGACTGTCTTTTCTGAAAAATTTGTATGATTAGGACATAGTGGGAAATTAAACAACCAAAAACCGTATTACAAAACAGAAGGGGTAGGGTGTTACAAATTGATGCAAAGAGGGGTTGAAACACTAGACACCTACCTCAAGTTATTATTACAGGTCCTTGTACTGAGATATATAGCTTCCCTCCTTTTTGCAATCAGAAAGCTGTGGTATTCAGATCAGATGTATGTATATCCAAGAGAAGCAAAGAAAGCCTTTTTATATTTGCTCTGTCAAAACAGGTATCAATGCCAAAGAGCTTAACCAAGATGAGCCCTTTTGTAAATCCACACATCCAAAGAGAAAAGGTTCAAAGGCCCTTAGTGAGTTTTTTTTTTCTTCTCCGTTATCTTGCTGACTACCAAAAAAAAAAGAAAAAGAAAAAAGATTGCAGATAGGAATCCAGTCAGGCTCCCAAAGCAGCAGTGCTTCCTTGCTCGACTCTTGCAGTCAGCTCCTCTTCTCTCGCTTGTCCTTGGAATCCGACAGTTGATCCCCCTGGTAGACACCTTACCCAGTTCTTCATAGCACAGGCAACCACACAAACACACATGCACAAATGTTTTTTTGTGCACCAAATGCCAAAGCAGAAAAGATAAAAAGAGAGAGGTAGGTGGGGGTGGGATCGAACAAGGTTGAATGGAAATTCCAGTCCTTTCCAATGTTCTTTTGTTTTTTGTTTGCGATGGTTAGGAGGGAAGGCTGACAAGAGAAAAAAAGACCCCCTCCTCTCTGTATTCCTCTGTTCACTTTTTACTGGTCAATCAGTTGGTCGGTTTGTCAGTCTGAAAGCCCTTCTCCCTCTCGCACTCTTTTCCGTTTGCTCCCCGTCTCAATGTGGCGTCGTGTCCATTTAATTGTCTTTTTTCTTCTTCTTTTCTCTCCTCCAGGAGTTCTCAGCAGGGGTTGAAAAGACTAGGCGACACACACTGCTTTCATTAGCTTCCTTCTTCTCTTAACTAGCCACATGCTCCTGCCTCGGTGGCCGCGGTGGCAACAGCAGCAATTGCAAACGCACACACACCATCCTCGCGAAGCGCACAGCAGCAGTAGCAAGCACACACAGCAGCAGCTGCAGCCTGCCTCCCGTGCACTTCCCAATAATCCGTCAATTTCTTCAGAGGGGGAGTGGGATGGGGGATGGAAGGGGGTGCAGGGAGGAGTGGGGGTGTTGTAGCTGGGTTGATCGAGGTGGGTCGGAGGGAGGAGGGGTGGTGCGCAGTTTCTCCTTCCCCTCTCCGGCGTGTTTCTTTTTTCTTCTTGTTTTCCAGTTCTTTTTTTCCCTCCTCTCCTCGTGGTGATCAGCACCCTCTCGCTAATGCAGCATCCGACTGGGGAGAGGAGCAAGACAGGGAAGGCAAGCGCTGGGTGAATGCACGGCTTACAGGCGTGACGTTAACAGTAGCGTCGATGTGGAAAGGATCAGTTGTAGCAGCAGAAGAGAGTGTGTGCGCCGGCTTGGATCTCTCTCTCTCCCTCCTCCTCTCTCTCTTTCTTTCTCTCTCTCCCTCTCTCTCTCTCTCTCTCTCTCTGTTGGTCTGTCTCTCTCTGTCTTTTACACTCTCTCTCTCTCTCTCTCTCTCTCTCTCTCTCTCTCTCTCTCTCTCTCTCTCCACCTCCCTCCTTCTCTCTGCAGTGTCCTGAGGTAGTTGGGTAAGCTCAAAGCACTCAGACCTTTTTAGAGATCTACCTCTTCAAAAGCCAGTTTGCTCCTGCTGTCCTCCACTCTCCTTTTTAATACTCGCAGTCTCTTGTTCTGTGGCTTTCTGTGGCTTTCTGTGGCTTAGGGGAATAGACAGATTGTCCAAACAAAAGGCAGGGATGGACAGTGGCATCCCCACAGCAACCAGATTTTAACCCTGTCCTCCCCAGCAATAATACAGGCATTCCTACCGAGTCTGGCAAAGCATTCCAGCATTGCTTTGGTGGCAAAGGCAGGCAGATGGGACACAGTTTCTCTCACTCCCTCACTTCCTGTCTCTCTCATTCCCGTCCCTGCTCTCCCCTTTCCCTCTCACTCCTTTGGTTCTGTCCTTTAGTGCAAAATAGAGAAACATGAATGGACTGCTGACGCATCCTGCTCGGAGCAGTGCTTTGGTTTGATGCAGTGTGTTTTTGTGCATTTACTCCCACCCCCACCCACCCACCCACTCTACCCTCACCCTCGTCGCCGTCTTCCCCTCTCCGCACACTCTTCGTCCGTCACTGTGTCACTCTACCTAATCTCTAGCTTCCTATGTGTATATACTGCAACCTTGCATTGAATCCATTTTTTTATTTATTTTTCTGCTTTATTGTGCAAGTCCCTTTCTCAGTTTTATTTTTGGGCTGTTAGGACATGAAGTGTGATTTATTACATCTCAGCTTTGCTCTGCAATGAAACAAAAGTTTACATTGTAAAAATGTTGGTTACTTTATTAATACCCGGTATGTTTTTGTAAATATAGTGAGAGAAATATATATAGAAAAAAATATATATACATATATATAAACTGTAACAGGAGTAGGGTTTATGAAGCAAGTTGTTTAGGTCCTAAGATATGCAAGAAGGTGCAGTATATAGCATTAAAAAATATATCTTTTCTGCTGTGTCTACACCTTTGCATTTTCCCCCTCTCCCCACTTCATCATGTAAACCTGCACAGGTAGCAAGAGCACTCTAACCAGGCAGGCCTTAACCCTCAATTTGAGCACAAACTGTCGCTCCAGGAAGCACCCAGCCATAAAGGTCATGGTAAGGAAGGCGAGCAGGAGAAAACGAGACATGCTTTACCTTCCTGCCAAGGGAGCGAATGCAAAACTAACGTACCCTACTGTCCCAGCGTCCCTCTCTCTCACCAATGATTTGTACAAGCCTCATGTCCATTAAACTAGGAAGCAGTGCTGGTAATTGATGAGGTGTGTGTGTGTGTGTGTGTGTGTGTGTGTGTGTGTGTGTGTGTGTGTGTGTGTGTGTGTGTGTGTGTGTGTGTGTGTGTGTGTGTGTGTGTGTGTGTGTGTGTGTGTGTGTGTGTGTGTGTGTGTGTGTGTGTGTGTGTGTGTGTGTGTGTGTGTGTGTGTGTGTGTGAGCTGGATAGTAAGCGTGACAGAGGGAGGAGGAGAGAAAACATGCGAGCTAGAAAAGGTCACACTGCCTGTAGCACAGTATGTTATTCCCACCGGCACAGAAGTATAGAGCCAACTCCTATATTACACACAACCACACACACTGACTTTCTCCTTGACTTCCCTACAGTTGAATACGAATGGGCTTCAATGAAGCACATGTAACAGTGACAGAGGAGTATAGGGGGATTTTCCTGCTAGGAAAGGGAGGCTGTCTCCTTTTCTCTCCACAGGGGATTCCCTAGCACCGCGACCATTCTGGGGGTGATATCAAAGGTGTGCTGGGATACTGTGTCCCCGTTACTGCATTCTCTTAGCAAGTGATAACGCAGGCGTACAGTTTATATAAACAAATGAACAGTAGCAGGTTATGATACAAATGCAGGATGTTTTGGCAACTGTGCTGCAAAGAACACAGTACACACATTTCATTGATCAATGTTCAGTTCAGCCAACTGCAAATGAAGGCTTCTGGTTCTCTGTGTGCTTATTGATTAGAAAAATCAAATGTAGTACAATGTGCCTACTGGCACTGCTAACTTTGTTTGTGTGTCAGATGGTGCCTGGACACTGTTCTGTGGGTGTGGTGTTCCACTATTAAATAATAACTGACCCAGCATGAGTGCACGTTGTGTTTTACCTATCCAGCACAGTAAATCCCTAACATCTATCCAACCAAAATCATCCAATGACCTGTAACATGACCGACGCTGAAAGGACACCTCTCTCCTCTTGGTCCTCTTCCTGTCTATTTCTCTCTATCCTGTCTTTTCTATTCTCACCCTACTTTTGTCTGTCAGTGGACACTACTTTCACACTCCTGCTTGAGTCTGGGTCATGGCCAGCCAAACTCTGTAATGCTCCACTGACCAAAAGTCGTCAATCCTTGCGTTATAGAGTTTGATCCTGGCCCGGAATGACCAACATGCCTGGATGGTCAGCCAAACACTGTGATCACAGCAGAGTTTTCTCAAGGTCCAGTGTGAGTGTGTGTGCACACATCATGACATCCATGACGGATGCAAAGAGTTGAAGTAGAAAAACCTTTTCCAAGTTAATGATCCTTTTGTCCTGGGTCGAGTCAGATTTGGTGGTTCAGTCCAACTCTGCTAAGATGTTTAATTCTGGAACATCTTTCAATGTTTAGGTTATACTACTTTTAGCTACTGAGGCACAGTGGCCAATACCCTGGCCAAACAGAGGTCCCATATGTTCCCAGTACTGCATACCGTGCTTTGACATGAAAAGTGTTGTCAGCCCTCACCTCCAGGACTTGCTGACCGTTGACGGCTTGATGAGCTGTCAGATATGTGGGACCTTCACGCTGTCATGCCAGCCACTTGCCCCTTTCTCCTGATCTCTGCCCTCCCTGGTTCACCCAAGGCTCTATGAAGCCACCAATGGGCCAGGAGGGTACCGGGTGTTGTCTGGGGGTACCGCACGACCTACTTTGGTGCGGCTTGTCCCTGAACCAGCCAGCATGTTCAAGGGGTTATATGCAAACAGTACAGAGCCCATCCCCTGGGGTGAGTGCTTGCAAATCTGGGCTGCGGCCAGTCACATGTAGGTCAGCAGCCTGTGTCGGTTTGCATGCGTGTACGTGTCAGTAGTTCCATTTGGATGAATGGCCTGCAGTATGGTATAGTAGCAATTACAATCGGATTAGAAGAACGTACACTCAAATGATAGATCTAATGATAATGTCATTGCCTCTGCCATTGCCATGATCAAGGATTTACAGTACAGGCCCTTGGGCAATCCACATGCGGCTTTCTGTGTGTGTACAAGGGAGACAGAGCGATATTTTTTCAAGGAGACAAGAGGCACACTATTTTTGGGCTTGTCTTGTGCTTTGAGAGTTATTACGAATTATGTGCATCTAGGTGTCGTGCATGCAGGTATGTCCTCTGGCGAATTGGATACCAGTTCCCACCCTCGCACGATGTTATCACAAACCAATTTCTCCAGGTTCACCATGCTGAAATGTGCACACACACACATACTTACACACACTTACACACACATAAACACACAGACACACACACACACACACACACACATAAGCACATAGACACCCCAAAGTCTATGATGCTGACCTTGAGGTAAAGAAACTGCTACTAGACACTTTCTCTCTCATTTTCATTTCAATCTCTAGGAATTAATTCGGCAAGAGATTACGTATAACCCCCACACACACACACACGTACACATGGACAAATGCAAACGCACGGTCACACACACACACACACGCTGCTATCAATGTCCCGGTTAAGGCTTAAACTGCTTGGTGGGGATTTCTTTTCTGTTTATCATTTTTCTCATCACACATCATGCTCACGCGCTCAGCGACACACACACACACACACACACACACACACACACACACACACACACACACACACACAGAGACACACACACACCAATCTTATGTAAGTGTATCAAGAGATTATAAAAGGCGATAGGGTATATTAGTGGCTTTCGTCTGGCCAGGTTAGATGAGTTGTTGTATTTTCATTTACTGGCTCTGTCTCGCTTTGACTGACCTTGCACGGCCTCCACTCAGTACAGTATACTAATATTGATAAAATTATCTTACACTGAACATCCTATGACATTTTCGTTTAATGCTTTGGGATGGCACTTAAGTATTTTCCTCCCTCTGCCTTTTCCTTTCTCTTTTGCTGTGCTGCTTTCTTCCCTTTTGCCTCCTCGTCCTTTGTTGTCTTGCCATCACTCTCCTTCTCAAAATTGACACTTCATTCAACATATGTTTTGGTGTGTCTGAAAGGGACCCAAGTAACTTAAAGATCAGGCCATGGCAACTGAAGGCTCTCTGTAGAAGATGACCATTTTCAGTCCTCTGTTTTTCTGTCATCCTCTGTTGGAGCTTTGCTAGCAGTCATTGTCTCCAGACTAATGGGCTTCATTATGTTGAGCTGTGTTCATACTGGCTGCCAGAGCAGGGATTAAGCCCCAGCGCCATGTTAGTTGGAGGCAGAAGACAGATAATGCTAGGTAAGCACTGCTAACCCAATCAACATGAGCCAAGTAGCTAGCTGAGAGGAGATGCTTCACATGTATTTTGGAATTCAAGTGCGTTTGTCTGTGGCCTCTTGAATTTTCAACTTCTCAAGTTCTTTGGTGAAGAGGCAGCATTTATTTCAAGACTTTTTCAGACTATTCTCAGATCTTTCTAACCATATGCTAATGCTCGCCATGTCTTGCCCTGGCCTCGTCACTGGTCAGTTGGCCTCATTAGGATTCATGGAGCATCTCTGTTTGTGCGTTCATCACAATGTTACCTTGCCAACTGCCTGGCCGTAGGAAATGGATGTCTCTTTCTCTGAGCAATGTGAAGGTAAAAACATAGTAATTCACAGCAGAGAGAGCTGCTAAATCTTCTCGACTTTTAGCTCCTTTGGAGCAAAGATGCCATCTTCATTCAGAAGCCCCCCCCCTCCATCTTCTGCTTTTATGCCCTCCGCTCTGTCAAAACAAAATTCGGTACTACTGAGCCGCTACTCTGCAACATTACATCACTCCCTGTAAAGCTTTTGCATTACTTCAACTTGTCTTCGTTCACTTGCTTGTTTTTATAGGATAATAGAGCATGGTAAAAGGGATTTATTGTTCTTGTTTTCTCTTGCCTCGATTATGAGAATAATTATCAAGCTCTTCTTTTAGCCTTTATATTATAAATAGTATGAAGTGTCTTCTCATAGTTAATTTGATAAAGCGAAAAGCTTCTGTTTGCCTCTAAAGCAACCTATCTTCTTAGATTCTTTTATAAATCTCATAGTTTTTGGGCCGCACTATCATGTTGGTTTATGGATTGACTAACATGCCTCACAGACAACCTGTTTTTGTTATACTCTAAATGGCCACCTTTATTTCCTCTCCCACTCTGATGTCCCTGACCTTCGTATATATCCCCCTCATCCTAAGATCACAGCGACAATTACCTTCTTTACTGTTTTATTTCTATGAAATTGTTAATCCTCAAATCTCCACCGAGCCTTTATGGAGGCGAGGATTAGCCCTACTGAGGCCTGGTATTGCACAGACTCACAGATGGGAGAAAAAGAGCTTTTCATTTTTCGACAAATCCACCTGGCCACACACCCACATTACAGCAGGACTGGCCCACATATAGAGGTGCCAATAATCTTAGTTTACAAGCTCCATGTTGGTGTATTTGTCTGTTTCCCTGTGTATTTTTACCTTGTGCAGAAATCTAGGCACAGACACAATTCAACAAACTACTTTCAAATGATTTTCTGATGTTGAAAAGCAGTTTCAGGGAGGGAGCAGAGCTTTTTTTTCTAATATGCTTCCAATTTGGATTTCATTACTGATATAGTTCCCTTGTCCAGCTTATCTGTGTTCAAATGAACTCTCTGCTCTCCAATGTGAGCATAATAATGAGAAACGGTCCTCAAGTGTCCTTTGAGGAGGTGTGAAGAGTCATTGTTGTGACATGAAATAACATTTTGCTTGCCTATGCAGAACTGGTGATGCATTTCCTGTGTGGGTTCTCTAATACCTCTGCTCACCTCCCTGCCGGTTATTTCTCCCTCTGTAATATCCTCCCTCTCTCTACCTCCATTTCTCCCCCCCACACTGGAGGATTTGAGAAGCCAAGCTAAGTGTGTCTAATCTATGAGTGCAGCCAGTGCAGCGTCAAATGTTTGGTGCCGATGTACCTGCAGCCTCCAACAATGGAACACTTCACTAGCTGTCCAGCCAAGCACGCAGGAGACAATGTGGGATAAAGAGGGCTGAAGGTTGAGCGACAGACACTTTAGTGGACATTGACGTTATTTCTAAACACCTAAAGGACGTAATGTGAGTTAAAGCATGGAGAGATTATGGGTCGAACAAGAAGAAAAAAAGTACCCCCAACACGCCACTTTCCTCACACACCTCGTCAGACCCTTAACTCCAGGTTCTGCGACCTTGCTCAAATGTGTTTTCTGTAGCAGGGCAATCAGGGATATCCCCCAGAGGTAGGCTGTGGCTGGGGGCCAGCAGGGTCCTGGCTTTGAAAGGAGGGGAGGGGGGGCGTGAAAAGCAGCAGGCAGCACTTTCTAAATTGAAGTCAATAACACAGCAGTCCATTCTATAAGAGCCAGTCCTCCCACACAGTCCGCTTACAGCCACTAAGGAGAGCTGATGGTAGGATGTCGATTGAGTTCTCCAAAGTACCACTACACATGACAACATGTGTTTGTGTGGGTGAACGCACATGAGGGGGAATAGTGTTGTGAGGGGAGGCGAGGCACCAGTTGCTGTACAACTCATAAATCTCTGTGTTTTCAAAGAGAAAACCAATTGGTCGACAACAAACAAAGAAAACGCACATTTCAGGAAAAAACAACCTGACCAACACAATAACTGCATGACGGTGCCTCTATTCTCCATGTAGCTGTGGCTGTCATGTGAAATCTTGCTAATGCAGGCATATCTGAGACACACATGCACATCTGAGACACACATGCACACGCAGCCCTATTTTGCCTTTAATCCCCTTTTCTCATGTTAGCACTTCTATGTAGCTTCGGGGGATTTAAATCCGGTATGGTTGGCCTGTCCTGAGTCGGGGTAGGAAGGGAAATTAGAGACTGGGAGAGAGGATCCGGCTGACACGGGTTGGGCTGTGTGTGTTGATGCATGCACAGTGGGCTTACATACTTTGTATTTGAATTTGATGACAACGTAATGGGACCCACACATCCGCACAGCATGGAACAGGCATGATTTGTCTGAGAGCTAGCACTTTTGCTCATACTTCTGCTGAGCCAACTGCTGAAAAAAATACATAGATGATAGGCTGCAGTTTTAAAGCACTGTGTTCTCAGTGGTGCCCTGACATGCTTATGCAAGTTGTGTTTTTCACCGGCAAAAGCAATTTTATGATAAAAGCACATTTACCTTTCAGCCCCTGTAGATGGCTGGACTTTATGCTCTTGTATATAAATGGCATAATTTTGTTTCTATTTGTGCAAGAAAATAAATCTGTTAACTTAAGATTGTTGTTGAAAATTGCTTCATAACTGTCATGCACTTTCCCCAGTGATGTATAATTCTTGTCTCCAGTTTCTGGAGAAGAGAAATGCACATGTAGTCCCAGATGTTCATACTCTTATGCATGTCCATGGTTTTATTATGCAATGAATTGTTTAAAATTTACCTGATGTCGAGGGAGTGAGCTAAATGAAGTGTGAAGATATTCTTCATCCACAGGGCTCTTTAGCTCTAGCTCTCTTTATTGTAAAGCACATTATAAGCTATCATCTTCATACTTAACAACAAAGTACATTCCATTTGTTTTTAACGGCATTATCTCTTTCCGTTTCTTGTTCTGCCATCGTTGGCTGCTATACATTTGATTTGGTATAGATCCAGTCTGCACACAGGCCACTGCCTACTGGTCATCCCGCTGGTGCTCTTTCTATTCTCGCTGTCGCTTTCCTCACTGATGGCATCAGTCTAGGTCACTTGCACCCTAGTTGTGTTTATTGGTGTGTGTCCCGGTTATTTTTTTCCATAATAACCTCTCACCACTCACACACACAGTCACACTCACACACTCACATGGATGAACAGGGGTAATTTCCCCAGGCAGACATTGATTTCACTTTCATTTTCCTGCCACTCATTGTTTGACATCCTGCTGAAAATTACAAGTTTGACTTGAAACCCATTGCTTTTTTTCCAACAGCTCATTTTAGCCTCTCTTCATTTCAAGTGATTGAACAGTTACAAATAATGAGGGAATCATATTGAGAGAGGGTTGACGTTGACGAGCAGTAAATTACTTTGATTGTAACTGCTGTAACAGTGCTTCAATCAATAATAGTAGTCTTACGCCGGGTTTACACCGGGCGCTGAAGCGACGCTTAAGCGTCGCTTAAGCGTCGCGTAAGCGCAGCGCCATGCCTTAAATAACAGCTGACTCCCATCCACTCTCATGTTAATCCTTTGTGCCGGTCGCACAGGACGCTGAAGTGCAGCGCTGCGCCAAGGCTGCCTCGCGCAGTGCAGCGATCGTTTCGGCGTCGAGTCTATTTTTTGCGCTTGATGCGAGCGTATCGCTGCAGGAAACACACTGAAAAATGATTTTAAACGATATTGATGACATATTTTATATGATATAAATGATCAAATATGCATCCCATAGTTTGTATTCCCCTTCTGTTGCCCTTTAATTTTACCAATTTTACCGATCACATTATTAAATGTCCCCCTCTGCCCCCCCACTACAGCCACACAAGCAGTCATAAAGATAAAAAGAGAGAGGGGGGGGCGGGAGTGTGTGTGTGTGTCTACGTACTCTCCCCGGAGTGGAGAATACGTAATTTACCCTCGACACCCGACATTGAACGGAGCAAACAGCGGAGAAGTTCTTGAAGAAGGATGACATTAAATTAATAATTGATATGGAGAAGTACAGTGAGGTGTATGATCCTCGGCACATGTTATATAAAGACAACATTAAAAAGGACAAATGCTGGGACGCCGTTGCAGTTAATGACAAATATCAGCTGGATCTGTGATCACGGAGAGGAATCGCAGGATGACCGCCGCGGAGAAAAGCGTGTTTGTTGTGACCAGCCTGGCGCCTGCGCACTAGGGATCTACGCGGCGCTTACGCGAGGCTTCAGCGTCCTGTGTGTTCAGCTCAGCGCGCTAGTGCGCTGCGCTTACGCGACGCTTACGCGTCGCTTCAGCGCCCGGTGTAAACCCGGCATTAGGCTGTTTTCAGATGTTTTTTCTTGAAATTTTTCCGGAGAGGCTGAATGTGACACCGCAGACGTACGAGTCAGTTGAAAATGATAAGTGAGCTCACGTGAGAATACAGCAGGAATACAGTGTGTCTGTTGATGATATTCTAAATCTGGTCCTGCTGCTACGTGAACAGCAAACTCTGGGAAATGTCCAGACCCAATTTTGTAGGTTTCATTTCTGAAAACAGCTTTAGTAATCCGATTTTGAGCAAGTAGCAGGTCTAGGTCTTCTTCCTCAGTATCAGCACCCTTCTATCGTAATGATTTGTGCAAGTCTTTTCTAATTTTTCCCGAGCTTTTTATTCTGCTTAGCCTCAACACTGCTAATGAGTTCATTGTGTGAACTTATGTGATTCCACATCAGTGCTTGAGGTATTAGCCGTGTTGCGTCGATCTCTAATTGTCCTTTAAGTGTTTGCTCAGATTTCTTGTAACTTCTTTCACATTGTTGTATGTTTAAACCCAGTGCTGCCAAGACTGAGTGCCTGCGTATGCAACTTAAATGTCTTCTTTTGTCTTTGGGCTGGTTCGCCTAACTTAACCGTCTAGACACTCTTCAAGAGCTGGCATTTGTTTTTTCCATGTTGCCTATCCCTGTTATGCCATCCATTTTAGTGGCTCAGCTGTACACTGCAATAAATAACTGAAAATTGATGAAAGCGCCGAGACTCAGGTCTCCACTTATTCATTCAGCGGAAATACCACAAGACAACAGCCTGTGGGCATGGGGTTTTACTTCTTAAAAGGGGCCCCATTGGGTATTCAAGCAGTAAGTCTGTGCAGCGCGTGTGTCGAGCTCGGCCACAAGATTGCTGTAGCTTTTAGCTCCATGATGCAGTGGTGGGGTGTCAGCTTTTGCCTGTGGCCACATTGTTGAAATTGAATTTTGAAGAGAGTCGCTGTGCCCCCGCCTGTTTTGGAGTGAGTGTTATCCATCCTATTTGGAAGCGCAATTGTCATATTGCACACCTGGTGGTGTTAAAAGCCTCTCCTGCAGGAAATGATGCATTCTGAGCCAAATGGATCAAGTTCACAATCACATACTGAATGTATTGTAATTGTGCATTTTTCTTTACCCGTATATGTTCAGTTATATGCATGTACCCTAATGTATAAAAGTCTAGCAATCTTTACCCGTCATTATTCTGTAATTGTCCTGTTCATATAACTACACTGTCGTTTTTGAATGGCCACTCAACCCGATAAAAAAAAAAAGCCAGTCTCAGTGAATTGTTGGAACACATGTAACCATAGTGACAGGGCATCCCTAAGATGGTCAGTGCAGTAGCTTTTAATAGCAGTAAAAATAAATCACATGCATTCGCCAAACTGTAATGAGCGTACACCAATGGAGTCGAGTGACATCACTTCGCTTGAGGAGATGTTTGATGCCCTTTTGTTCATGTCCCCTCAGAAATGACTCAATCTTCCTACATATTGTATCGAGCAGTGAATGAGCCTTTTGTTCACATGTTTCACAATCCGGCACAGGTTGTCCACATGTAAAAAAGAATGGCTAAGAATGTGCTGCAGCCCTCATTGGACTCACAGCCCTGGAGATGCTGTAAAAAGAAGAAAAAAATCACAATGGTGGACACTGACTGTACTGATTCTCTGGTTATAGCATGTCCTCTGTCCATTAGCTGCATCTTCATAGTCTTGTGGAGAGAAAGAAAAAAGAACTCCGCATCTACAACACACTTTTGTCATTTGTGACCCATTCTAGGTTTTGTCTGACAATCATACGACGCTTTTCTACCTTCACCTTTTCTCCGTCTCCCTTCCTCTCTTGCTCTCAACCTTATCCCACAGTTGTTAGCCCCACTTCACTCCCTTGTCTTCTCATTATGGAGGTGTTTGGAGGCCCACTCTTGTTTTTGGCACAGATTTTTTTGTCTGTTCCCAAATGGCAGGAGGAAAAACCGGAAGGGGATGATTGGAACAAAGTCGGAGAGAAAACTGATAACAAACTGATGGTGTAACATTTGAAACTTTGTTGTGGGTAGTTGGTGCACTTCAAAATATGCAACCAGTTCAAATAAATCTGAATTACAGGGTTCGTACGGTCATGGAAAACCTGGAAAAGTCATGGAATTTTAAAATGTGTTTTTCCAGGCCTGGAAAAGTCATGGAAAAAAATAATTTCCCAAAAGTTTTGGAAAAGTCATGGAAATTTGTTATATTCTTATTTTCATGTCGTTCGTTTTAGGGATGGGCATAAATACTCGACTATTGATTAATTGATCATTAAGAATTTCATTGATGACATGTTTTCATCGATAAACTATTGCATGTTCGCTATGTGGCAGGAGGTCGGAATATCCGAGTTGCCCTGAACGCAGCACAGCGTGTCTGTTAGCAGCTGGAGGAAGCAGCCCGGAGCTAAGCCTCTGCTGCTCGGCTTCATGTCCGCACACGGACCCTCAGTCCACGCGGAGGGTAACCCGGACAGACCCGGGTCTGGGTGAGGGGTTCCGGGAGTGAGGGCGTTACAACGACCGGACTGAGAGGTCGAGAGCCGTCAGATCGAGCTAGCTCTCAGCGGCTAGCTGCTCTCTCAGCGTGGCATAGGAGGACAGCAGCGCTTATTTACAAGTGTAACATTGAACGGATCCTGTTTAACTGCCACAAGAGTTGTTAATCTTGTAATAAAGATCTCAATGAGGAAACACGCTGTTTTTTCTATTTTCACTGCATTTTAATATAGGCTATAAATAGTGAATTTTAATATAAAAATATGAATGATTAATCGAAAAATCGATCGTTAATTCTTCCGACGATCGATTAAGACAATTTAATCGAATGCCCATCCCTAGTTCATTTACGCTGAGTTTTAAATAATTCATACATTTTTAAAGAAATATGCTCAAAATATAAGCAGGCATACTTTGGTTTGTGTCATTTAAGGTGTGCTGTATGCCTTGGAATTCTCATTGTTAGTTTGAATACTACATTTTGTCACTTTTTCGCGTATACACCGAGATTTCACGCAATGTTCGGTCATGGAAATTTGGTTTAAAGTCATGGAAAAGTCATGGAAAAGTCATGGAAATCCATTGGTCAAAATGTGTATGAACCCTGGAATTATGTCTTGTACGTTCAGGAAAGTGGTTCATTGATGTGTGTGTATGATGAAAGCACCTGACAATATGACCTAAAGAGGTCATTTATAATCAAGGTAACGATATCTTTATACCTTTTCTCAATCATGTAAACCGGTGCCATGTCTCTGCAGATGTAGGTTGCAACAGCAGCTGTTACTGTCTTCTATCATCTTGAGTTTTGGCCGGATGGTGTGTGTAGTGTCTGTCTTTGCGATGCTCGAGTCTGGGATTGGTTTCGAGCACAGGGAAACGGACAAATCAGATTTTCCTCATATCCTGTCTGACATAAAATGTGCTAAATGCTTCAAGCCAAAAAGTAAAGATAAACCCAGAAAAGGGGCAAAAAAAACACCTTTTCATCAAAAATCAGGCAGAACTCTAAATAAACATTGCCCCCCCTCTCCTGTCTCTCTCACACACACACACAATCGCGTACCACCCACCTCATTCCTCCGACTCATTTGCTGATGGTCACTTGCCATTTATGTGATTGAACGTGCAGGGAGGTTGAATTGGATTGCCGAAATTGAAGAATGATTACAACATGATTTGTCCCAGGAGGTGTTTTTTTTCAAATCTTGTGCTTGTTGACTCGGGGTCAGATCATCATTTCCTGTCATCTGACCTCTGACAACCTGTTTGCTTGACAGATTCATTGTAGTTCACTGTTATATACTTTCTTAAGGCGATTTCACAGCAGAAGGTCTTGACCATGGTCCGAACCAAGGTTCATTCTCACAACCTATAATATAATACTACAAGCAATCCTAACAGCTGCTTCTGCTTCTTTTTTCTCTTGTGTCGATTAACTTCCTGCAATTGGTCTGATAGTCCAAACTATCAAATAAAACGCGTTCTCAAGCTCCTCTTTTGGTCCGTTAGTCCAGATTGTGGTCGGAGGCACCTTTCACATCAGTTATTCTTGGTGTGGACCAAACTGAAAACTCAGAGTGGGTGTGAAAGCATCCTTGGTGTCCCTCATTGTTGCCATCCAAATGTCTTCAACATGATTTCCCCACTTAAACCCAGACAGGATTCAGCTAGGTGTTGTGTTCTTCTACACTTGGATGAGGCAGAAAAGTCTCTCCGTCTATCCGACGCCTGGCAGCCTCCACCAGGCAACGTTGACTCTTAACTGCCGTACTAGTTACCGCTATATAGCGACATGGAGTACCTCTTCAGTGCCTCGTCTCCAACACTTTTCGCACTCTCCGAATTCAACCTCTGCCGAACAACCCCTCCAACCAGCCTAGCAACTGGGCACTGCCTCTCGTTTTGACAAGCACACAGAAATTGACAAAAAGCCATGTTGAAAAATGCCTCTGTCTGCTCTTTTCCTCCCCCCCTTTTTCCCCTCTCTTCCTCATTCTCTCACTCTGTCAGCACAGGCAGAGTCTGGGAGGACAGAAATGGCTTTTTGAGTGACACAGGCTGGCTACGCCATTTGCCGTGTCAACTGGTGAAAGAGGATAGAAAAGGAGGTGGAGACAAATGATGATGGCCCGGCCATGATTGTTCTGCGCCCCCTTCTAGCTTTCAGCCGCCATCTTTCCCCCAAGGTCACTGAAGTCCAAATAATGTTGACACATTGCCAGTAGTTGTAGAAACATTTCTCACAGAGATTTTGGCACCCCCCCCCTCTGCAATATACCACCACTTCATTTTCTTGTCTTTCAATATTCTTTTACATGCTTTAAATTATTTCTCCACAGCTCAGATGCTTGTGCGCAGCACTTGTTAATGAAATCCATCCTAGAGTAATTGGAAATTCGACTAGATACTGTAAGTCAGTAGTGAATAATGAACCGAGCCACATCACAAACCCTGTCTGTGTTTAATTTGGAGTTTTGTGCCTGCTTCCACTCTTGGGAACATATTCCTTAGAAGAGTAGAAGAAAAAGAAATCTAAATTGACTAGCAGTAATTCAGTTTCTCATGTTGTCAATCAGTCCACACTCTTCATTCTCTCGTCTTTAACAATACTCCAGCTCGCTTTTGTCCAATCGTTGTCAGTCTACCGAACTGTCCAGTAAAGAATCATGTAACCTCACTGTTCCCCCCACAAAGGGCTATCTATTACACATAACTCAAGTTTTTTTTCATCACAGCCACAGAATAATAAATATTTAAAATTCCATTATGAAATCTTAAATCGACTCATAAAGCCGCAGCAAGTGGAGCGTGAGTGAAGAACCAGCTGCTCGTGTGGCGGATATGACTGTCGAGGTAAAGACTCCACCTCTGCAGTTATTAACCCCCCTTTAAATGGGAATAATAAATAGGATTATTTGTTCTGAGTTGTTAATGAGAGGCTTCTACCTCGTAAAGTACATCGTGCGCCTCAGTCCAGACAGTTGTTTTTCCACCAAAATGGCTGCCTGTGCCTGTTGTTGAACACCCATGGTTGTGCAGTAATAACATGACAAGAATATATCTGTATATATCTGCTGTGTTTCCTATATGGTTGTGTTGCACCTTAGCTGTAGTGAGGAGCAGTGAGGTAAAGTCAGTGTGGCCTAAGTGCTCTGAGCCACGCAACAAAACAAAGCTAATCTTTTCAAGGTGGTTTGACTTGAATGGAGATAGCTTTTGGTTTGTACTGCCGGTTGAACAAAATAACCCCAATGCTCACATTCAATTTGCGCTCTCTTCGTCACAGGCAGTAAAAACATGTCATTTTTATTCCTTTCTTCTCTGTGTCCTCGTTGCTGCTGCGCTGCTCAGCGATTGCAAAGTAATGGCCAGGGTTTATTGGTTATGTACTTCAAGCTGTATGTATGAATGCTGGGGGAAAGCAGCGCTGTCATTTTGAGAGGCATTATGGCCTAATGCCCTCTGCAATCATGTTGACCACCCCTAAATGTGCTCAATGTGGCTTGACTGCTCCCACCAAGCCTTGGCTGCTTCAGGCCACAATTTGAAGATTTGGACCTTTACCCTCCCGTAGCTTTCTGATACCCTGGGGCCTAAAGAAGCTGTGTGTCTCAGCCCAGGACACAATGTACTGATGGAAAGTTAAGAGAAAAAGTGTTCATACCAACGCGGTGCAGAGTTGCAATTATTTTCGAGTTATCAACAGTTTGGTTTCCATTTAGGTCTGTTGCGGCACGCTTGTGTGGTTGTTGACGAAATGGAAAACTGCTTTGATGTAATAACTTTCACAGTGTTGTGTGACATTTGCTCTTAACAACCATTCAATAACTTACAGCCCAGTTCAATTTGTGTTTTCCCACCTGCACCCTCACACGATCCAGTTAAAGGGGAATTATATGATATTAGTAATATTACAAATGTAGCTCAATATTCATCGACCGACATGCCATGTCGCCCCTCTCTTAAAAATGAGATGGATTGTAGTTATTGCTATTATTGATTTTAATAACCAGGCTGCTAAAGCCCAATGCAGAGCCTTGTTCGAGCTCAGCTGCCGCTTGTGAAGTGCCAGGGCTCTTGCTTTTCTTTCCTCTGTATAGCTAAGGATCTATAAACTCCTTTAACTACAGGTTTAGCATGATTAGGTTTGCTGACTCTTGCCGTTTTTCCCTTTTTGTTTCAACCCCTCTCAGATAATACAGGTTTTATACGTTCTTTACCCTACAGCTCCCATTAAATGCCCTAAACCATGGATACACAAATGGATGCGGTTAATTTGAACAGGGTCCAGTTAATTGACTCGGATTCAAGGTGTAATGTGTACGTTGAAGGATCAAGCTTCCTCACAACACTATTGATCCGTTAGACTAGTTGGAGAGACGCTGACTGATTTAGAATCTTGTCGGCCATGACATCACCGCAGGTCTTGCATTACTCAATGTCACCGACCTTTTCTCCGTGTTGGGACGTGTCAAACCCCCCCGGTGTCTAATTGTTGTGCATGTCATGGCTTTGGGGGGTAAATGACAGAAAAGTAGGATCACAAAGGTCACTGAGCATCACAAAGGCCTGCAGGCTCCAACCAGAGCCCATTTACGATTACACGATTCTGCATGACCTTGTTCACGTGCTTACGTTTTGTTAGTAATGGGTTAAAGATGTGTCTGGTCAGAGTATAATGTTAGAGCATAATAGTTAAATTCAGTAATAAGTTAGTTAATTCAATGCTACATGTGCATCGACTGCCCATAATCATCAATGCATTGCCACCAACAACTAAAAGTATACAAAGGGACTTCAGTTGTTTCTCGTGTTTTATGTCACAAGTAGAAGGACAAATATGTTTTGACAATACTATAAATTTACCTAGTGCAGTAAGTTTACCCCCCCCCCCCCTCCCCAGCAGGAGATCTGTCCATAATGTATTGCTTTAGTTTTGTGCTGTACTCTAGGTCATTCACAAAGGACAACAGCAGCTTCTGCTCTGATTGACTCAGTATTGACCTCTGCCTTTCCTCTCACTCCATCTCCTCCTCGACTCCCCCTGATTCGGTGAAGGCTTCATAACTCTTTTAAAGCCCTCCTTTAAAACGCTCCTTATGTTTTAACTCTTTCTCTTAATACTTTTCCTCAGGGCCCGGCAGTAACTCAGACTATAGACTTGAATTGTTATAGATTTTCGTTCTTTTCTGTGAGGTAAGACTGAAAGATGTCCAGCCCGTAAAACACACTGCGGAACATTGATTTAAAATGTTGTTATAGGTATCGAATTCGACAACAAATCATGACCCTTGACTTTAATGACAAAATATATTAATGTTTATGTCAAATGGGCAAAGTACATATAAATATATATATAATACATGCAACGTTTACATGTATAGAGGTCCAAAAAGACTTCTACTTGAATTTGAAAGTGGATATCTGATTCACTTGAGTGGGAAAGTGGGAGTTTATATTGAATGTATTATTAAAACATTGAAATCATGCAGAAATTGTCCTTAAAAGCTTTCCAGTTTCTTCAGCTGTGTTAAAGCAATGCAACTTTGGCCAAAGACGTCTTTGACTCGTCATATTCTCAAAGTAAAACGGCATGAAAGCTTTCTTTAAATCAATAACCACTGAAGCGCCATAGCAAGCATTAATGCATTTGTCAGCAAGAGTAACACTTGTATTCTCTGTTCATTGTCAACATCTTTTTCCTACTAAGGAGGACTGAGGGGACGAACGGCTAAGTACTTGTTTTAGTTTAGGCTGTTGGCTTTTTCTTTTACTCCATTTTTCTCGACAATTTCCCTGAAGGGGAGTCAAACGTAGTCTGATCTGCACTTGATAGTCAAGCGAAGCAAGTATATAATCACAAATCCAAAAAGATAAGCAGGTAATGACGGCAAATCATTTTGTGTCCCCACCTGCATGAACTGGAATCATGTCCCACTCATTCATTCGTCTCTCCATCCCTCTCTTTTAACCCTCCACCGGCTTCCCCGTATTCACCTGTTTTCTCTGAACAGTGATGCAGGGCAAACATCAATTATCTATTGATGAAAGAAAAACTCATTAATGGGCATCAGGCAGGTTTAATGGTGGGGATCATGCTTGTTTGCCTAACCGTTAATGGTCCTGACCATTCGAGAGGCGGTTTGACTTTTCCCCACCCTGCCACCGACGGACAGCAGCCTTCCGCTGACAGTGATGCATGGGGCCCCTTGAGTCACATTGATCACCCCGGGAGGGTCTGTACAGACGGAGGCACACACACAAACACATTCCTGCCCACTGTGCGTGTCCTCGTACCTTTGCTGGCAGCACGGCCCTTTTCTGATATCGGTCAAAACTGTTGCAAAGCAAACAGGAGAGCACATGGTAGTTGTTTCTTTCCTATACCAAATGATCAAATGGCAGCATGACTCCGGTGAAATCACCAAGAAAGGACCTGTCAAAGTTGACATCTCCTGAGGTTGTACAGTTTGCCTCTGAACTAGTGGACGTGCAGTGCCTAGTTTGCTGTAGAGCCTGTATATGATTTGTTTTCCTCAATGATACTACACTTGTGAAAGTAGACTTTTGGCATTTGAAGTAGTAGTTTTGTGTTGTTGTCCAACTTGTTAGGACAGCCGGGTTGAGACACTCTTCAGCGAGCAGTGCATTAAGCTCTCCAGACACAATATCCTGCTGAGGTGATGCCGGTCCTCACCTTGCAACATGCTCGAAACTTCTTTCTTTTTCTTTTTGCATGAGCTCTGACCTCGATTTCCACCTTTGTCTTGTTCGCCCAAAATGGAAAGTCTTTTAAGCCGTGGTCCAGACAAGCCCTTTGGGTTTTTGCAATGCATCCACTGCTTGTCCTTTTCTTTTTCAGGATATTTGTATCCCGTATGCATAAACTGCAGCACGTTTGTTCCAGGGTATTTTGCAGCCACCCCCTCTCGGGCTCAACTCGATCAACATGTGACAAATGGCTGTCTGTCCTGACCCTGTGGTCCGAGAGTTAATGAACCAACCTAGTTTGGAATTGGTTGGTGCCACAGGTTTGGCCCTTGGCCTAGAGCTTAGCTGTACTGCTAGCTTGCCAAAGCAGCAACAGTCAATAAGCGGCACCCACAGGCATCCTACTGGCTCAGGATAGCCGAAGGGGGAAGCGTCACCTCGTCCAACCTTTTTCAATTCAAAAGTGTCCCACTGTTTGGCTGTTGCTGATAATGGAGTCTATCTCCTCCAGGTTTTTTAATAAGTTTTGTGTGGATACGTGGATAAAAGGAAATCCCATTGCAAACCAAATATTAAAATGCCAGCAGAGTGTTATCCCCATTTCTATATTGAGGTTGTTTTTGCATTTAACACAAATTACTTCACTTCACTGACTGCTGTCCTTTTTCCTCCATTTTATTCTTGTTCACCACCACCCTATAATACTACACGTGACACTGAAAATGTCTTTTGACGAAATAGGTCAATCATATGAGCTGTTGTTGGTAAATCCAGGATTAGCCCCATTACCTGTATTAAACCACCTCAGTGAACTCTTCTAACCTGGGGACCACACAGGTCATCAGTGCAGCAGCTGTTGAGATTTATTTTTTATTTTTTCTAATTACAGGCCCCATTAACACGCTATTTACATCCCTGCCTGATCTATGCCATTAAGGGATCAATAGCAGTTTGTTTAATTCATTCATTTATTCTTCTCTGTCTCTCTCTTACGCTGTCTCTTTTATTTTTTTCCTAAAAGGTGATCTATATTCATAGATTTCTCCTGGAACCGACTGGCCTCTGCCTCTCCCGGTTCGACCACAATGACGTTGTTGCACATTTAGCCATTTTCAGATCCACATATCCCCAATGTGACAATACCGGGCAAGTGTAGCACTTAAGGAAGAGAGTCTTTAGTCAGAGTTAGGCCTTTTCATCAGCAGGATGTCAGGATAACTACACCTGAAAATTGCCCATTACATTGTCAAATAGCAAATTTTTATTTGGTGGGATTTAGCATGTGTCCTTGTTTCCTGGCAGTGCTGTGCCACTATGTTCCATTAACAGCAGTTTCTGGACCTTAGTAATGGCTTTGCACTATTGATCATGGGCTGTGGGATGATTTTTAGAGGGTGACGTGGACTAGTACGGTGAATATTGCCTGTGGCTTTTTTCGAGACAGAGTGTGTGTGTGTGTGGGTGTGTGAGAACACCTTTTGTTTTTCTCGTTTTCAGCCGAATTATTGCACACTTGAAATCTCAATAAACATTTTCTTCAATATGTATTCTATTTAAACTTTTATATTTCAGTTTTATAACTGTCTTCCACGTTCCCACTCGCCCTTTCCCTGCTTCCCCTTTGCAAAATTTCTTCAGCGCACATCTGAAAGCAGCTTCATACACACACACACAACAGGATCCTTGTGGGGCGATGCAGGTTCACTTTCACATAGCTGTCATGGCTTTTAGCAACTCTGTCACATTAATAGTGTATTTATTACCTGGTAGAAGTTGCTCCACCCTCATCCGTCATCCCGGACACTTTGATTCAGTTTGCAATTTAGCTCTGATTAATTATCTCCGCCCAACAACAACACCTTCACCAGATAATGATTTTTTGGTCAAGATCTGATCAGAGTCGTGGTGGCACGTCTTGCTCAGGTGTACAGACGTATCATTTAAAGGAACTCTGTGTGTCCACTTAGAAAAATGATCTATGTGAACCAGCATGCGCGGAAGCAGAAAGGGAGAGATGATGGACGTTTGTGGGATGAGGCCGTTCATACTTCCAAATGGAGTTTTCACGCAAGACTGGGCTCGGACCAGTGAAGCTGACCCGTCCATGCTCAGCTTTTTCTACTTAAATCCACATGTCCCCCATGAAAAGGACAAACTGTCCTCTTCATGTGACATTCATGACTCTGAATTAAGTCTTCAGAGCCATTGATTTTCTTTAAGTGAATAGGGAGGGTTAGGAATATGAATTAAGGTGTAGAGATTATCTGATCGCCCCCCCCCCCCTCCCCTTTCTCCCCACTTTGCACCACAAGCGAGGGCTTAGGACCGCTCATTGCTTAGAAGAGTTTTGATCTCTTTACCCCATCACACAAAGGAGCGAGCACACACACACACATACACACACACACACACACACACACACACACACCACCTCCACATCCCTCCTTCAATCTTCTCCAAGGCTCAGTTTGATAAATGCCTCATTCTGCTAAATGAGCAAAGCGCTGTAGATGAGAGTGACTCCAGTCTTTCATTCTTTCCATTTCTGACATTCTCTTTATGTTCGTCTACTTGTCTATATCTTTCTATTGCATTTGTTTTCTCTGCATCTCAGGGTTATGAGGGAGATGAACAAATAGTATGACTAAGATGGAGGTAAACTGATGCCACTTCTCTCAGTAACTTTTGGCCTCCTTATCAGTTTGCTGACTTCCAGTGCGTTAAAAAACACAACGGTAGTCTGACATGTGGTAAAACAGAAACAGAACACTCACAATTCACCAAAATGGTGTTAGTATGAAGCATTAGTCTAGAAACTCTTGGGTTTCTGTATTATTTAAAGGGTCTCGACATTACTATGTAAAGTGCCTTGAGATATTTGATGTTATGAATTGTCGCTATCCAAATGGAATTGAGTCAAACATCGGCTCATGAATTCGATGAACTCATGTTTGAGCAAAGAGGTTTAAGAATTTATGCATCAACAATGAGTAGCAGTTTTATTTGTTGTATTTAGTACAATTCAATGACAATAAAGGTTCTTTATTTTGTTCTAATCCACATAAATCTTGTCCCCCTGCATCACTTGATTTGCTGCTTAGAACTACTGATATCTTCACTTTGATTTGATTTTACACACGCAGCCAGACGTAACAGTCCAGCTAAGTCTCAGAGACTAGTATCCATAAAGCATCCGTCTCCTTGTTGCTTAATGAGAATGAATGAAGACCTGCCAAAACGTCTCCGCCTGCCAGTCTGTTTTCCCGGTGTTCAGTGCTTGCATCTGCGCATTACAGCGCGCTCTTTTGACAAACACATCCAAAAGCACTTCTTTTCACACACACACACACACCATTAGCCTGAGCTACACACTGAACAAATGCTTTGTTTGTCAAAGCTTCAGCCCTTAAACTTTTACGACCAGCACCGGTCATTTGGCTCATGCAAACCCAAAAATCCTCTCTTGTGATAACTGTGATCTCAGTAATTGGAATATGCAGCGAAACTCCGATCTCAGTACTGGCTGAGGTTTGGTCTGTGATGATTGAAAGCTTTGACTGACAGATTAATTTCCTCTGTTGCTTGCATTGTGTATACACGCCGCTCTTTCCCCGATGAGAGAATTCATAGCACACACAGTGATGCTGTGTGCTTAAAGCAATACTGGAATTGACTTCAAACCCGTGCATGAGGTTTGACCTCATGGACACACAAGTGAGTTCATCCTGCTCCCTGTAACCTTTTGGTTATTAATACATTTACTTTTCACCCTGCGGGTTTTCAAAAAGTGTTTTGTTTGGATCTGGTGATAAAAGGAAATCCCATTGCGAGCCAATTTTTAAATTGCCAGCCCACTGTGTTCATTTCCTTTTGTGTGTGGGGTATGGCTTCGACGTGACGTGTCACCCACCGCAGTCTTTTCAGAAAATTTCTTTTTTCCTTCCACTTTCAAACAGCTAAGTGAATTAAATCTGCTGCAGTTTTAAAACATGCCCTCGGGCCAGGTTTCACTTCAGTAGTACCAAATGGCTTTGTCTTTTGTACATCGCACACGCATGGGTTTGTGTGTATGCGTGTTTTGCCTTTTTCCCGTCCACTCTGTCGACACAATCCCGGCGTTTATGAGATTACCAGAGCCCATTTGTGTTCCGGCGGGAGCCATCTTGGCTCGAAGGAGGCCTCCGCTGGGAACCATCTGGGCTCTACTCAAAGCAGCTTCCACTCCGCCCCCCCTGTCTTCTTCACGTTGTGACCAAAGCTATTTACTTAAAAGGGAGAGGGGAACTTGGATTCAATTTGTGTGGGTTCATAAAAACTCTGAGATTTAACCCGATCATACTAATGAGCTCTTGGGTGGAACCGCTTCAGCTCGCTGAGTGACTGACGTCGCATTAGATTCTCATTGGTTGCAATTATTGTGAAGTCATTAACTGATCGTTTTTGCAGAGTTGTCATTTAGACAAAAATGTGACAAACGCTGATTAAAAAGTAAAAGTAATTAATCTTTATCTAAAAATCAGACAATGATTGGACGGATGTTGGAAACATTATTTAAAAAAATATACCAATTTAAAAGCAGAATTGCAAGACCAAGAGAAAAGCAAATAAAGGCAATCAGGGCTGTGACGTTATGCCATCCGCGGTACTGGGTAATTGCTCACCGGATAAACGAGCTGTGATCAGTCCCATTTTTCAGATCGCGAGTGCGACAAATTGTACAAATGCTGGTTTTACTCTGCCGCCTGGTCGTGGATTTTAAGCCTCTTCGAGCCGATGTTATTCCACCAGTGGAAAATTGGGGCTTCTGCTCTCGTTTTAGAAATTAATTTGTCCTTCTTAATTTATCATTTGACCTCTTCATTAGCCTCCATCATCTCTTACCCACTGCCCGGTAAACTGCCACTTTCCTCTCATTTAATGATGCCGTCAAGGTCTCAGTCACCCATGTTTTATAAGTCACTCTTGTTTTTGACTTTAGTTTTTTAGTATCTAACTTTCACCACAAGGACAAATGTAACTTAAGCCATGATGAGTTCCTTGGTGATTAACTCCTAAAGTTGAGTTGTGCGCTTGTTAGTTTGTCTTTTCTTACTCCATCTGATTTGCTGGTGTAGCATCTAATTATAGCACAGATCAGTGATGTATACTGAAATCTCCATTATGTAGTGATTGTTGGGAAGTGATTGTATTAGCATTCACAATGGGTGCAGATAAGCTGGATGTTTGTGCTCATGAATTGACAATAATCACCTCTGCTCGGGGGGGTATATACAAAAAGTCCTTTCAGTGTGTATATCGTAATTTGGTGTGCGTGTTCCGCCTGTGTGATGAATCCTGTTGACGCTCCCTGCACTTATCAATCAGGTCATGTAATTTAGGTCATAGATTCTGCAGTATATTACTGACATTTTCTCAGTAGGCGTATTTGTAACTGTGTATATCCAGTCTTCATGTGCCGTTGCCAAGAGCAGGCCAATCTTCTTCTTTAAAGTTGGCAGCATGTGGTAAATTAAGTCAGGGAAACAAAGTGGACTAATTTGCTTTATTATGAAAGAGCGTAGGACCACATGTCTGTGTTGCCAGTAATTTCACTTACACAGCTTCTCCCCCTTCAATATTTGTGTCTCAATAGGATTGTTGATCTGACCTGTTTTTTTCTCTCATACATTAAATGTATGTATTATTTAATTCTCCTGAAGCAAACTTATGGGGGTAAATCAGAATTAAACATAGATTAAATGTTCTCTTCACCTCAGGAAAGCTCTCTGCAGCGGAAGTGAAAACTCGAGACCACTTTTCGACACATTAACAAGTGGTAGAACTCCCTTTCCAAGTAACGCTTTCATCAAACTATAAAAAAGTGCTTCCAGAAGGTATCCACTCATTCTACACTATTTCACATTCTGTACTTTGTAGAGACAGATTTAGTTTTTTTGCATCAAATTCTTTTAACACCTCGTGGAGCAGACTCTGGGTCAGCAGGAGGCCATTGGCTGCACCAATCAGAGCAAACAAACTTCTCGTTGAGTTTCAATTTTCCTTCCAAATTGGACTTTTTCCCAGCTAAGAGTGTTGCTTTTAGTTGTTAGCGCTGTTTTATTTTTGTTTTGCATTCGCCGCTCAAGTAACAGTTCAGTTGGTTGCAGTCGGTCCCGTTTTTTCCTGGCGCTCGCCCACTTCGCCATTTGACATTTGGACGCTCGGAGGACCAGCGATGCTCTAATAGCCTTGTTACATAACGGTTCCTGCACTCAGAGACCAAGAGAGATAAAATGGGGTTGAGTATCCGAGATAGCAGAGAGGAAGGAGAGTAAGAGAAAGCAGATTATCCAGAATCAGATCGAACTTGGATCCTATCATGGTCGTGACCTGGGAGGATCGACCCTTTGTCCTCGCTGTTCTTTCCTCTTTGTTTGTTTCTCTCTCTTAATTCATGTAACAGACCAAGACAGTAATTGTTTTATGGTTGTTATTTCATATAACAAGTAACAAGAGTTGAAATAACGTAACTTTAGAGAATTTGCCTTTTTATTATTTTTGGCTTGATCCAAATGGAATCTGCATCCGTTAAGTGGAAATACACAGTGTCAGACTTCTGCAGTCCCCTGTATGTCGCTGCTATATACAAAGGTTGTCAATTTAATACGAGAGTAGATTATGCATTCATTAATAAAAGCTTTTAACTTTAGCTGAGAACAAGTCAGAGCAGTTTACAAACTTAATTCCCCTCAGATTTCCCTTGTGGCTGTGGGGCTAAGCAGCCCGAGTCTTAATCGCTTGACTTCTCCCTATCTCCTCAACACACCTGCCCTCTCAATTTCTCGCTGACTGAGGCTTTCGAGTGGGATAAAATCAATTGATTTTTTTCTTTTTTTCTCCTTTCTTTCCCTGGTCGTCCATCACTTATGAAACAAAACGCAATGAATAGATAATTAGCCTGAATAGGCAGAATTTGGTTACAGTCCATCGTTGGCAATGTTGTGCGATCTTTCCTACTTTGTCAGCAGGGTTAGCCGTTTCCGTGGCCTCATTTGTTAACGTAAAGAAATTGCAACTTGGCTGTCACTAATCACGAATGACTAAAATTGCACACAAAAAAAACGAGGATGACAATATTTACAGTCTTTAATTAGTCTGAAGTGCATACGCAACACATTTTCAAAACCATTTGTGGTGTTTCTTCACGCTCAGATTTCTACAGTTAAGAGTTGTTTTATTTAACAGACACCAGTTGTGTTTATTGGAAGCCGACAGTTGTGGTTAAATGACAATGTGGTAGACAAGTCGGCCTCTATGTGCAGTAAGACAAGAGATGACTGCTGAAATGGTATTGATGTTTGAAAAGGAATGAAACAGGATCTCTGTGTGCCGGCTATCTTATCAATAGAGAGCTCACAGTCGTCCATTGATGTGTCTGTTTAAGAACAGAGGTGTCTTGTCAGAGGACCCCATTCACTTCATCGCTGTGATGGAATCTCAACCCTAATCTCGGATTCAGAACATTAACCACGCTCTTCTTTTTTTTCCTTTTCTCTCCCTCTCCTTTTATTCCTCTGTTGTAGGTGGAAGTTGAAGTGGAAAGCATGGACAAAGCAGGGAACTTCATTGGCTGGCTGCACGTCGAGGGTGTGAATCTGTCGGTGGCGCTGGTGGAAAACGCTCTGTCCAAGGTCCACTTCACAGCGGAGCGCAGTGGCTACTACAAAACCCTCGTCTCAGCAGAGGAGGGGTGCCGACTGAGGAAAGAAAAGGTAGGTCCCGAGCAGACGCCCTGCGAGAGCTGCACAAACTGTAGATTGTAACATGTGGACTATAAGGTTCGGTTGGAGCCCTTTGTGTGAATACCAAGACAGAGACAAAGGGTGCTTTCAAATATAAGTTGTATTTTTCTCAACACAAACAATAGTATGACTCATAACAAAAATAAATATCTGTTCAATAATTTCACTCATGCACATTACTTAAGTTGTATTTTTCTCAACACAAAACAATAGTATGACTCATAACAAAAATAAATATCTCTGTTCAATAATTTCACTCATGCACATTACTTCAATTCAGTGGTATGATTTCAGGTAATCAATGTCCGTTGGTTCAAAAAAAAATGTTGGACCAAGGCGGGGAAGGGAAATAAAAAGGTTTAAGGTGAGTTCTTCTCCTACCTCTCGCAGGGCAAGGAGGCTGGTAGGGAACAGGGTTAGCTCGCCATCAATTGTCAAGGGGAAAAAAAAAGTGGGGGGTAAAAACCTGACCTGAAGTGATCAGTTTTGTCCGCACCTCGCACCTCGCACCTCGCACTGCTCAGGAAACAAAGAGAGCATTGAGGGAAATAAAAAGAATAAGTCCAAAAAAGTCAGAGTTACATTTAAATCATACAAACCTTTGACTAAGGTTAACTGTTCATTATAAAATAAATGACTTAAAGAAAAAAAAATTCAATCAAAGTACAACACAATTTCAAGAAAATATACACACAAACATCACTCATGGATCACTGCTTCCCCAAAGGGGGTTTGTTAGCATTGTTAGCATTGTTAGCATTTAGCTAACGGACTCAGACAGAGGCAACACACACACACACACAGACAGGTTAACTAGCATCCCGCCATACCACCCCAATACAACACAGAACACAACTCACCCTCGCACTGCTCAGGAAACAAAGAGGAAGTGTGCCTCTACACCCGGATATTTATAGTCCCGAAACCGGAAGTAGTTTGCACTTCCGGTTTGGATTTCCGGTTCGGAAAATAATTATTTTAATTATTTTGAAGTCATGAGACCTGGGTTACAAGATCATAGTAAACAATCAAAGTGACGACTGCTCCAAAATGACATAAAACTGTCTTCATAAAGCTTCCAAGGGGTGAAAAAGGCACCTGGAGGAAGACTTGGGAAAACCAGCGTGCCATCTAGTTCAGTATTGTTCAGTGAGAGCTCAAGATACATTTGTCGTGTATCACTGAAGATAGGCCACGGTGTCATGTTTGTCAGGGGGCTATATAGAAACACTGACTTTTGTTACTGCAGCTTTCAGCCCAGGTTACTACATCAGGATTTACTCTGCTGGCTTCCACATCCCCGATTTATGATGTTCTAGGTTGAGCTCTCTGTGGACATATTTTAGTCTATGCTGCATAAATCCGAAAATGGCCTCTTTGTTCCCTGGCCGGAGGATTGTCCATTCCAATGAGAGCTCCCCCTCCCACCTTCAGCTCCACTACTCCTTACTAGTTCATTAGTAGAGGTAAAGATGCAGTCAGCTGGAATAAAGACACTTTGGAACTGAGGGGAGAAAACATAAAAAGCTGTTTGTTCTAATAAGGGAACACACAAACACATTCTCTCTGCGGTCGGTACCCAGATGCTGTTTTTGGCAAAACGCAGCCCTTCTCTAAACAGCCACTCTACTCTTCTCTCTGGTAAACTTCCACACGTTGACCTCGCCAAAGGGTAAACCCACCCCCCACCCATTCACCAGCCAGACAGCCAATGAGGAGAGGTGGTGCCATGACCTTTTTTTTTCATATCGCACCGAGCATCGTGTGTCCATTAAACTATAAAGGTAGAGAAGGACACCCCAAGTCGTCCTGGAACATGAACTCGCTTAAAATGTATTTATAGGATGCAGTCGGTGGCCTAAGTTAAGGAGACATATGATGCTTTTCCACTTTTTCTTTCCTTTAGTGTGTTTATTTAGTTTTTCTGTGTATGTAAAGGTACTGCAAAGTTAAAGGGAGCTCCTGAAACTACTGTTCAGTAGTCAAATACTTCCTGTGATAGCATAATGCCCTACATTTGAATAATTCACACCTAGCGGCTAGTCTGGCACACCCAATAACAAAGTCATGCAATACAAGAGCGTACGCAGTTGACCAATCACGTCAGAGGGGGCCAGCGAGCCAATCAGAGCAGACTGGGCTTAAAGAGAGAGGAGCTACAACCAAGAGGCTGAATAGATGAGCCGCAGCGATGGAAAGCATTGGAGCATGTAAACCTTTGCAAGTAATAACTGTAATTTAAAATGTAGAGAATACGAGCTTAACATGTCTCCTTTTGTGACCCTGCTCCATCTGGGGCAGAGAGCAGCCACATATTTGTGGTTATCATGGAAAGTTCCCTCAATGGGAGCCCTGTGATGGATGCAGGCCTCCTCTCACCCTGCATTTTCATTAAGGCTCCACTAGTCACCCCCCTGCCAGAAGCATGAACTGCCCGGCCAGCTGTCAGCCTTGTCCTCTTTCTCTCCATCTCTGTTACTTATTTCGCTCCTCTCCCGCTCTCCCTTCTCTCATCCCTCACTCACCACTCCCTGTTTGAGTCCTTAAGGATTCACAGATGCCTCCTCTCCCCACATAACTGTGATGTATTGCTGGAGCCGAGAGAAGGGCTGTGTTCTTTTCCCCTCCCCAGGATCTATCATGTTCACACTTAGTATGTTCCCTGCTCCTCTTTCTTCTCCTTCCCTTCCTTTTCTGACCGACGCACTCCATCTTTATCTTCCTGCTCTGAAAATAGTGAATGAGAGTGAACTTAAGATGTTGCGAGTGGTGCGCAGGTGAACCTGTGTCCAGAGTGATCCTGCCAGCGATGTGAGCACACCGACTCTGCCATGTTGAGTCTAGCTCCGGCGAGGAGGCACATTCCTGACACCTCTGATGACAATTTCACTCCCGGTTTCCTCCCGTCTTTGCAGCGTCGAGACAGATTGACTTTCACCACAAGGCTTTTTGACTTGAGCCAACCTGAGTGCGGATGGGGCTGAGACGAACAACTGCAGAACAGGGCCCGAGTCGACAAGACAGACAGTGATTATGTTTGATGTTAGTTTGCCTCGGGCACCGGTGCACCGATCAGCCTGATTTGTTTGTGTCTGTGCGCGTGCATGTTGTGTGTGCGCGTACACATGTGTGTGTGGATGCAACCTATGCAAGTTGAAGGCAGATGAGGTGGGACTTGCTGTTCTAATTAACCCATAGAGACCATCCAGAGAAAAGCTGAGAGCTCGGCTTTTTCTTTTTTTCTTCTTTCTGTCTTTCTCTTTTGAAGTTGGGGCTGGTCTTTGTCTGTATGTAGGCTGAGGCTAGGTAGGGCAGATTGCATCTCCTCCCCAGCTCCCTCCCGCTCTTCCTCTTCTCTCATTGCCCTCTCCATATAGTCCCCACGGCTGTGGATATGGAAGGCATCGGTGGTACTGCTGTGTCAGGCGTCCCTACACGAAAACAATGTTGTAATCAAGCGAGCTTGTGTGTGCGTGTGCGTGCGTGCGTGCGTGCGTGCACTGACACACTCATTAAAGGAAACTCTGCGTTGGTGGTCCAGCAGGGACCTGGGGGGGATGGAGGCTTGCTGGAGTAGCATCCTGAACCAAAACTGCTTAGTTCGAGTGACTTAAGTGAATATTTTGCTTCAACGAGACCAATGGGACAAAGTGATTGTGTTCTAAATGAAGCATTCCAAAGGGTTTGAAGACGAGCCTTTTCTAGAGCTCAGCAGATTCTCGACTTGCGTATCAGCATCTCTTGGAACTCTCCTCACAGCAAAGCCCCCACGATTGTCCACACATGCAGAAGTCGAAGGCCTGGGCACATTCCTAATTCTGTCCCCCTATTATGTTTATTTATGGCTAAGCTATTGTTTACTTAAATCTCTCTAAAGCGTGTCGCTTGTCAGAACCCATTGTCACGCTTCCAGTATTAACATTTAGATGATTCAGCAAGTCGACAGACCCGGGACGGTGCAGAAACTTGTTTCACATCGTTTTAACAATAAGTCGGCCGTTGCCAAGCATTGCTCATGCCCTCTTAAATCTTCCTTTTTTTTCGCCTGGTGTTGCAAGGCATTCTTGTGTATATTTGGATTCTCCGAGGGGGCAGGGAAAACTAATTCTTGCTTACCAGGCATCTCTGTGAACAAGATTCGTTGCAAAAAACAGTGCATTTTGTCATTGTAATGTGAGATGGCTCATTGCAGCTATTCATGTTATGTTCTAGTATTCCCATGCCGCAGCTGAGCGAAAAAATTAAGTTGACAAGTTAGCAGCAGTTTGGCTCAAAATTGGTTTGGGAGGAGCGCTTTTTTACTGTAGAGACATTTGCTGTATCTATCATTTAAGTTCCCCCTAAGCCTGAATTGGTGTGGTTTGTCAATATTTGAGTGTGGCTCAAGGGACTTGAAATTAAATTGAATTGCGATAATGAAAAGGAACTGGTCCTGGTTCTTCTCTGCACGTCAGAGCCTTTAAACATCCTTCAATGTCGCTATTTAAAAATGTCAATATCGAGACATGGAGATAAAGCAGCCTAATGGCGGCAGTACGTCAGCAGAGGATAGAAACATGCAACTGGAGTGGCATCGTTTCAAATAGGTGCTCTAACAATCGGCCCACAATAATGAACCAGTGTACTTTCTGTCTTTTGCTGTGATTGCCCAACCTTGAAGGAGATAAACACTCTAATGGATCCTGGAGTGGAGACGAGAAGATGGAAAAGAAGAAGAAATGAGGAACAAAAGAGGATATGACATCCCCAGTTAAAGATATTTCACGTCGCAGGACTCTTTTCATCGCCGCCGCCCCCTTTTCCTATCAACCGCTCAGCCCTCCTCACAGACCACTGTATTTCTTTGAATCTCTTCAGTGCATCCTTATGCTCACTGTCTTCACTTGTTCCCCCTCTCTTTTCTACTGTGCTCCCTCAACTAATCATCCTGAAATCCCCTCCTATTAACCGGATTAATTTCTTGTCGGACGCCCTGTGTCGCGCCCTTGCTCTTCTGAGCTGCTTTATGGTTTTGCGGATGCTGCAGGACACTTTCCTCTGTGGCCACAGTGACTCAGACACCTGCATCACTTGTGCCCTATTTTCATTTAGAGAAAAATCAAATCCCCTGGAAGCATACATTCAGGAATCAGTGATGCCTTTTTCTAAACTTCACATGTCAACAACACTAGTCAAAGTGCACTGAGTAGCATCGTTTTGACATTGAGCTTGTTGACGTGTCCTTGGCAGGAGCCTGATTGAAGCACATAATCCTGTTCCAGCTTTCTCTCATTTTATTGGAGTGGAATTTAGAGTTGAAAGTCCAGCTTCTCCCTGCGGCCTGCACACAAGTATGCATTTACACGTGGCTCACACCAATCATTTTTTGTTCTGCACAAAATTATCACAGCACTTGCAATTTGATGTGATTGTGAAATGCTGAAGGATATGTGGATATAATGGTATGTTGCCATTTCTGTCCCTTTTTATTTCACTTAACTTGCCTCCGGCCAAATGTCTCAAGGGTTAAGTGAACATATCTTTCAATCTGTGATTTCTAACTAAAGCCGTTTTCAGACTTTGCAGCAGGAGACTGTTCTCGAAATGTGCACTTTGACACCTGCGTTCGTTCTGATCCCTTGAATCTCCTCAGCTTCTCCTATGTGTACGGCACCACCTTATCATCCATTTTGTCTTGTTCAGCTTTGCGTCTAGCATGTGTCAGAACCTTCATTAACACACCCACTTGCTAGCAGGTAGATGTTCTTACATTTTCCTGCTGTTTTTCCAGCTGGGCTAACTTCCACTTGGACCTTTGCGTTCTCACATCCAGCCCCTATGGATCACTTCAGGAGACTGTCTGAAAGCAGCAGAATTTCAATGTGTGCTAAAATCAACATTTCCCTGTCCTCCCATCTAATCTGTGTCTTCTCAGCAGTCGGCACATCACACACCTGGCTAAAGAGCAACATGCTGTGGATGAATCAAGATAATTGGGCTTTTAGCGTGGCTAATAGGCTTGTGTGGCTCTGAGTTCAGGCTGCAGGAAGTTTACCTCTCGTGGACTGGTTCCCATCTCAGGGATTAGCCATGGTTGCCATTCCGTCCACATGCAATAATAGGATTTCTATGGAAACCCACATGGTATTGTATGTTTTACCTGGAGCGATTCACGTCCAGCAAATGTAAAGAAAATGCATGATTTGTACAGTGAGGCACCATTTACTGTTATGTACTGATTCTTAGTCCTCGGATGTAGAATTACATACAAGCAGCCTTGTTTGCTCTCCATGGATGACAGTCCCTTATCTATTAATACCACGCTCAGTGCCTCCTTAAGCCCTGCAGCCATTGAAACGCTTTCAGGGTTGCAATCTTTTTCTCTTTTCTCCCCCCATTGTTCCCGGCCTCTCATAGTGAAATAACCTGTGGCAGTCATCAGACAATATCATGGGGAAAGGCTGCGGATTAATATTAAAGTAGCTCAGCTATGGAGGCTTCAAGTGAAATAGCAAAATAAATTTGACATATTGTGTTGCTGAGTCAACCCATTGTTTGACCGAATCATTTCGCTGCAGCATTTCCCTGTTTACTTCTGGCCGGATAATTGCACAAGCATTATCATCCCAGTTTCATCCTGCTCCCTCATCTATTGCTTACGGCGGCTACTGCTGCCTTTGAGTCAAGAAAGAGAGGCTTTGTTGGAGGTTATATTGTGTGTTGCATCATGGACCATGACAATGCAGAGCCAATCAGAGAATGATATTCAATTACGGACTGGAATAGATACCTGTCCAGTCCATTTGAGAGGAAACACAGAGTAAAGGCTCAGGAAACTGCCTCGTATTAATAACTGCACAACAGTAACTTGTGTGTCAATCACTTTCAACTAGTTTGGTAAAGGTACTGGTACCTCAACTTCTTCACCAGTACTAAAGGGTAACATCTAAAAGTACTTCACAGTCTTTGTAGGTCAACATTTGCTGTTGTGTTGTTGTCACTACTAGATGTATTTCGGTCGGTGCCCTTTAAAGCACTGAATCTGATACCCAACCCTAATAATGACTTAATCGAAAAGCATAATTGAATATCGTCCAATTTATCTTTGGTGATATCCTCAGGGGTCATGAACATCCGCAGCTTGTTTGCATTTTCTCAATTGCCTCTTGGAACGGTTTCAGAACAGTTTGTGGCGAGGCTTTGTACGGGTGAACCCAGCTAACAAAGAAAAGGCACTTTGTCTCGTTACATTCTGCCAACTCCAGCAAACTCTCATCTTAATTTAGTAAACTTGGACGTCGGCCATCAATGGTTTCGAGGTTGAGTCAGTGGGGCCTTAAATAAACGCTGAAGACTTTTGGGAAATGTATCCTGAAGACCCATTTACAATGCAGGTGTATGTAGAACTGCTGACTCAGTGTAATTAACGACACTAAACCCAACAGTTAAAATACCTTTGTTCTGTGTTAAGTGCTAAACTGTGTGCGTCTGTCCATTCTTTCCCTACTCTACTCGATGGTCTAACGCGCATATATGTCAAAGTGTCAGGTATGTGTCCGAACTCCAGAAAACCGATGGGTGAACGAAATGGTTTCATCGGCAGCATTTTTCTAAAAGACGGGTGGGTGGGGGGGTCAGGAGAATCACTGTGTCGGTGGCGATTTGCATTTTTATGCCCTTTAAGAGACAAGTGGCTCAAACTGTGCCAGGAGTCTCAGTACATCATCTCTCCCATGGCCGAGGTGCTCATGCTCGCCTCGCTTCTGTTGTGAATTCATCATCCCCGGTGTTACAGCAATCGGTAGGAAAAATGACCGCTCACGTCTTTGCCTCATTAGAACACAATGCTGTAACCCGTGAGTAGGATGTTTCAGTGACTCACCAAATCAGGCACTACTACCCCATCACAGCCACTACTACTGGTAGTGATTATCTGATTCACCCCTATGATGAAATCACAACACGCCCCCACGTCTCTGTGGCACAAGCTAAGCATGCTCAGAAAATATCACTTGCAATCTAATGAATAGCCCTCAAGCTCCTGGACTTCTTTTTGAAACCGCAGCACAGTTATTAGTTTGCGCTGGTTTAATAAAGTGCAGCGTGACATCTCCACACGCTTTTATTAATCACTATAAATGTCGAGTGATCTGCTAACTTCACAGCCGAATAATAATTCCGGCATTTGTTAATTTAAAGTGAAATCACGTGCCAGTGAATTTATAATCAGATGGGATTCAGGAGGAGCTTATTAGTATGAAACGGCGGAGTGATGTGGTTATGGCCTGCCCCAAGTGGCTCAGGAGACCCCCCCCCTCCGTCCCATGATGGAAATCCACATACCAAGTGACAGGGCATGTGTGGGCCCGTTGCCAGTGCGTGAATACACAAGCAAGATAACGGCTGCGGGGTTTGTTGGCAAGTGTGAGAGGACGGCAGGCTCACTGCAAGGAGACCTTATTGCCTGCATGGTGGCCACAATGGGAGAGGTGACCCATGTTGACACCTCACGTCACTGGGAAAGATGGAGAGGCCTGAAAGCTCCGTTATGTATGTGTTTATATGTATATCACGAACTCCCAGGCTTCCCTCTGTGTTCATATGTGCAGCGTGTGCAGATGTGTGTGTACGTGTGTGACCGCATACCAATTTCCTTTCTGTTTGTTTACTATGGCATAATGTTTGTGCGCCTGTTTGCGTGTGTGAGTCGGCTCCCGCCTTCATCTCTCTTCTCAGCCCCGTGTGCACAAAATGAACCGCCGACCACACAAAGGCAAAGAGCTGACGGAGGCTTTTTTTTCATACGGCTGAAAGATTACATAATGATTCTCAGTGCAGTGTGTACACATCTGCACACACACACACGCACACACATTAACTTGGTTGCAGATGGAGGGAGGCGCCACACGTGCACACACACACACCCACCATACTGTCACTGTCTCTTTCAAGCATGTGCAGTCCCGACAGTGTAGCCACAGACATACACATGCATGCGCTCTCTCTCTCTCTCTCTCTCTCTCTCTGGGGACACCCCCTTCCTACTGTAGACGCTGGACCCTCAGTGCCCCGAGGCAGAGAGACAGAAAGACACAGGAAGAGATCAGTGGACCCAGTGATGTGTGTGTTATTTAAACCCCAGCCCCCAGTTTCCTCTGTCTGCCTTCATCCTCCCTTTCCCCCAGTTCCAAGCTGCAAACTCAGCAGTCTGTCAACTCCACTTGCGCTCTCGGTGAACACACATGCAAAAACCCCTCCTTCCGTCTCCATCCGCCCCCCCCCCACACACACACACACACACACACACACTGTGCCGCGAGTCCGTGACCGGTCATCGGCGGAGCAGCACATCCAAGAGCGTTTTTTGATGAGCAAGAAACTAAAAACCGTAACGCACACTCATCGGAGCGAGTCTGTCTCAGCAGTCTCACCTTCTGCTTGCTGAATTATACATTCACACGAGTTGCAGGATTTACACGCTGACTTCGGAAATGTCATCTGAAAAATGCATCCAGCCACATAGACATGACAATCCTGGAGAACACACACACACTCTCTCTCTCAGATGAGGCATTCTACTTGATGAAGCATATAAACAGGAAGTCTGCCTTTTTTGTTTGGTGCAGCCTTTTCTTTGTGCACAGCTTGTGCCCGTTGCAGCCGTGTGCATGTGATCCGTTCTGTCCACGTGTCATCGATTTGTTCGCCCGCTCCCTTAAACTTTGGGTTTTTGTACATCTTCATTATGCATCTGCATGTTTTTATATGCATTTGTCTTTGATGTCCTTGGCCCTGTGCTTCCTCCTCTCCAGTCATGCACAGGATTCTTGCAGGCTCTTAGCAGAGGGTCCGCAGGGGCAGGTTTGCGGCTGCCTCCGGTTCATCAGTGCAGAAATAACTCAGGCAGTCCCCCCCCCCCCTCATCCCCATCCCCACCCTGCCGCACAACCTGCCACCCTCCCGCCCCGCCCCTCCGCTCTCGGGACGAGCGGGTGAGGCCACGGGAGGAGAGCGGGCTGAAAAGAGTGAGAGTGAGGTGGAACGCTGGCAGAGTAAATGATGTGATATGACATTGTGGCATTGCATTATGGCTGATTAACACATGCTCAGCTACGCCACCCGCAACAGAAAAACCCTAACCCCCAGGTCTGCCCTCCCGCCCGCCTCGCTCCACCACCCCCCCTCTCTTATATCTTAGGGCTTCCCTCCTAGTTCTTTTTGTTTTTTCCCCCTCTCCTCTTCCCCAATTCCTCCTCGATCTCCGCTGATGAAAGTGAGTGTGAAGGACGTGCGCTCACTGGAGTTGGGCTAGCGGATTATTTGATCTCTGTTTTGTTTTTTTGCTGGTTTTGACACATTGAGGAGACACTTTTCCACTTGGTTTGCTGAGGACCGGTTGTGGCCGGCTGAGGGGAATGCACAGGCAGCACGCCTTGTATTCTAACACATATATTTGATCAGACTGCAGAGCTGTGATCGTTCAGCTCCTCGTGCAGTGGCCGTTAATTGACGCATTAAGGATCTTTACTTAAATGCTGTTCGACTTTGAACATCTACCCTTTAGAATACCCTTAACTTCAAGGCCCATCTTTCCTTTTGAAACACTACCCAGTTAACAAAGTCTTTACATTTTTTATTTTACATGATGTATGATAATGTATAATAAAGCTTTGAATAATGAATAATTCGCAAGGAGCTTGTATTGGCGACATTCCTGTGACCTTGCAGCAATTTGCTTCATCCTTGTCACGATGAATCGGCCGCACCATTCGTGTGAACATCCATTAAGGGGGTAGAAGCAGCGATGGCATTTCCTCTCTGCAGATAACTGACATTTATGTGTGTTTGGAGTCATCAAGCAGATGCTGTGAAAACCTTAAATCCTCCCCCCCCCCCCTCCCCCCTCCCCTTTTTTATTTTTTATTTGCCGTGCTCCAAGTGTCCTCGCTAATCGTCCCTTGTGTAATCAGGGGAATATGTGCATTTGCACTAAAAATAAGAAAAGCGACTTATAGTCATTTGCACACACTTTGACATTTTTTAGGGCCCCTGCTCGGAGCCACACTTAACTCCAGTTAATATGGGTCGGCAGTGAAACACCCCTCTCCTCCCCTCTCTTGCTTTTTTTCCCTTCTCTGCTGTGTAATGAAATGCTAAATATTTGTTTCTTCGGGGCACCATTTAAATGCTCTCTCTGCTGGTTGGGACCTTCAAACCTCCCCCCCCCCCCGTTTAATGAGATGCTGTTTTATTCGTTCCGAGGCATTAAGATTAGACCTCGTCACCTGAGAGGGTTTTGACAAGGGCTACGTGCGTTCGACATCTCCGACCTTCCCCAAATAGGTGTTATTATAGTGATGATTATTATTGCTGCTGTTGTGGTTTCCCAGATAAACGCAGGTTCCTTTGACCTCGCCTCGGTCGCAGGTCTTACCGATGCAGTTGCGGACAGAGCAGGAAGAAGCTTGATGCTGACGCCTCATCAGTTCGCTTTATTACACCTGCTCATCGACGCAGAATCCTCTACACGTCGGCTGCATTCCTTTATTCTCTCCATCTGTTTGCTTTATGACTGCTTTCATTCTTCAGCCCTCTCTCACTCACTCCCCTCCCCTCCCTCCCTCCCTTCAGCTCCTCCACTGTTTCTCCCTCTCATTCATTTGCTCTTGTCTCAGCACCTGCACAATTTCATCCCCACCCCTCTCTCTCTCTCTCTCTCTCTTTCTCCCCATCTTTAATTCAACCTTTTTCTCTTTCCCTCTCCCTTATTCCCTCACCCCCTCTCCCCGTAGAATTTGGCATTCAGTTTACTAGCCCTCACCTCACATGCTCTATTACGCTGTCTCAATGTTTAGGAGAATGTAAAGTGAATTGATTCATGGCCGTCCTTAAAGTGCAGTTTCTAAGCAGGCACCCGAAAAAGAAGGTCGCTGCAGTTTCTATGAATGAGGCAGCTCATTTGTGTCAGAGTGGATCTTTGAAAGAGCGGACACGGGGGTAACAAAGACTAGCTTCTGTATGTTGCACTCAATTCTCATGTTTGCAATTTTCTGTGTTATGCTGCCAGAACGTCAACGCTCTACCTGCACGGGGCTGACATGAGCCTGGTAACTGCACAGGGCTGCACCTATCACTTCTAGTCTCGTATTTTAGTGTGTTCAGCGGCCGCTCTCCATCACGAAATAAAAATCTCAGGCGTCGTCACACTGTCCGACAAATAAAATATGTTGCTGTGACCCCCGGTTAAGTTATAAAACGCCCGCCGCGCCGCAGCCTGCCAGCGCTGGTTCGTGGTGAAGCATCCAACATGTTTTTTTTTAACACCTTTAAAAAAAATAAAAAAAAAGGTAGCCCCTTTATAGAAAATTGATGGGCCCTTTTTTCATGGGCTGTCAATCTTGGAGTAGGGTGACGTGTGGAAAGGAGGAAGAGACGGATGAATACAATGAGGCAGGGAGAAATGGAGGTTTGGACGGATCGCTCTGAGGATTGACAGACTGGATTGTTTGTGAGTTGTGCCTGTCATGGTTGATGATCATTGCATTCACATGGACAGTTGGTTTAATCATTTCACTGGCTGTCTCTCCGTCCTTTCCACAGATTTTTTAAAACCTCCGATTACTCCACTTCTTATTTTTTACTTATGCAGCAGATATATATTCACATGTATACCGTTTTTTTTCCCTACATGTTTGTATAAATGGAGTTTACTTCTGATACAGAGTTAAAACACCAGTTTAAAAGGAATAATTTCTTTCTTTTTGACAAACTTTCTTTTTTTTATTGTAAAGATTCAGGTTTAAAGAGTGTATTTGAGTTCTCCAACACTCAGTTGTAATTTAGCTCAGCCCACTGTTACCCTGCTCGGTGTCCTGGCTGACCCGCCTGCAGAAATCACTCTATATCTAGAGAATGGGACCACTCTTTTTCTTTTTCATTGCTTTTTACAGTCTCTCTCTCTTTCTTTCTTTCTCTCTCTTTCATGCCTCAGGGACAGACAGTTACATAAACAGGCTCTCGTCATTCCTGCATTTCCGATTACCACCATTGTACCAGTCCGTCTTCGGCCCCCTGCCTTTCTTTTTCTCTTTCTGTATTTCTCATTTTTTCACAGATTATGTCTTTATCCTGCTGCTACTTCCTCCATGTTTGTATCCATCTCACCACAGCTCTTCACATTTAGACAATTGACAATTAAAGTCAACTTGTACAAGAGTCTATTAAATAATAAAAGAGACTAACATTAAAATTATACTTGTTTAATGTAGGAATTAAGCATTCCTGGCTCCTGAATACTTGATGGGGTGAACTAAAACTTTAGGAAATGTGAGCTAAAGACAAAAGCCTGTTCTGAATAAATGAGCTCGGTGCATGGTGTTCTCAATTGGAGCCGAGTTGATTTCACACCTTTGTCAACATATTAGTTTGGGCTCCGGCACAGAAACACGACGGAGCCGACCTCCGTCTCTCCTACAAAGATGCTGATTAGCTAAGTTGTTTCTCAAACTGTCGGATTCACAGGAGGAGCAGCACACCACTGAGTCCTTTTCACAAATTGTGAAATTTGGATAGCAGTGGCATAGAAATGGCATTGTCCTCTTTTTCTCCCCCACCTCCCTCCCTTTCTTCTCACTTTCTCTCTCTCTTCCCCACCGCGTCTACATCCACATTAACCTCTCTGTCGCTCTCTTGCCATCCCGCATCTCTCACTTTTCCCTAATCCCCACCCGCTCTGCTCTCCTGCCTCAAATGCTCCCTCCCACCCATACCTCAATCATGTTTCTTCTTTTTTAAATAAAGCGGGCAGAGAGAGCAGAGGAACAATGGAGTGGAAGGTGTGATCAGCATCCTCAACAGAGAGGGGGGGGGGGGAATAAAAGCATGAAAGGAAGATAAAAACCACCCCCTGGAAAGCCAGTTGTCATGGCAACACTGTGGCAATCCGGGACAGACCGGCCTGTTAATTAAAAAGTTGATTAATTGCCTTTTAATTGCATACTTATGCATTGTAACGTTGAGGTAGTCCTGTATCTTAATCACTCTGCTTTGTAGCCACTCTTTTCTCTTCTGTAATCTACAGTGATCAGAGGGAGAGAGCAGTGATCTCATGGCCGATAATCAGCCAGAGTTGATAAACGTATCTTGTAGAGGACAGATGAAGTGGAAGCAGAAGGGGGGGGTGGATTTTGTCCCACTTTTATCCCACTAGTGTTTAGTCATGGGTGCATTTTTAGGGGAGAGACAGAATTTCACCGATTTGGCATCAAGGTCATGAGAACGTCTGGCACGGACGGAGGACGAATCTGAAGGACGGTGAGACCGGGGGGACGTCAGATCATACATACAAATGCAAAAAATCAGCGGAGGGCAAAACAAACCGTAATCAAACACCAGTCGAGTGTGTCTGGAGTCCATCTCTACAGCCCTCCACCCCTCCTTGTAGCCTCACATCATTTTTCATCAAGGTTATCATGATGCACAATCAGACAAAGTGTTTGTCTTGGCCACAACTTCATTATTTCTGCCTCCCTCTTTGCTCCTGCCTCCGTCCACGCCATCGGAAGATTGAGTGTCCGTGTCATGTGCCCTTGCACTTGCAGCTGGTCGCCTTTAATTGCGTGCTGACTCCCCAGCGCCGCTTTTGTTGAGCTCTCGATGACACCTCGCCCGGCTTGATCATCATTTAATGACCACACGTGGACAAGAAGACAGCGACCAGGGACGACGTGTGAACCGTGAGCGGCGCCCAGCGCACGCGCTCTCAGCCATCTCAGTACCCGCTGAAGGGGTGGGTGGCGCCAGTGAGGATTGCGAAACAGGTGTCGGTTTCTGTGTGTGCGCACGTATTGCCGGCCGATCACATATACGCCCACATGTCTTGTTTCCATGGTAACGCTATGCCCCCGCCCCCTCTCGGTTCACGTGCACATACCGACCACCGATCTGTCAGGTGCAAGTTAATGCTTGTTGCTTAAAGTACTTTGTCAGGGGGCCGGCAGACCTGCTCCCAGCCCCCCCAAACACACACACACACACACACACACACACACACACACACACACACACACACGTCTAAGTGGATCAATTTGTGTCAATTTGAAAGTGTAAGAAGTTGCCACCATGATAGCCTCGGGTCGTTTTCAAGCCCTCTACTGTCGTGAACGTCAGTGTATACGGGGGGGGGGGGGGGGGGTCATATTCACCGTGTAAGCCTGGGCTGAGTAGCCTCGCCGCCTGCCCGGTGCCTCTTTGATGGCAGAACATCTGTTGGCTGTGATATGAAGCCAGGGAGTAACTCGACTTTCTCCCCTTCTCCCCGGCTCCCTTCGCTTTCTCTGCCGTGAATTCCCAACCTGCTCGGCCCCCCCCCCCTTCACCTAAAAAACCCTGTCCCCCGCCACCTGTGCTGTTTTAATGCATAATTTATCTGCTAAGTAACCACATCCAAGAGACTCATCCCTCCATCCGTCTCATGCTCGCCCCCCCTCTGCCTCCCCTCGGTGTGGTTTGGCCTCGGACGTAGAAATACACACCTATGTTTTAATATTCTTCTTTAAGCAGATTAGGATTGATTGGGTTCCAGCACCGGAGAGTGGAGCCAAGTGTTGAAATCCGGCGTCCCCACAGCCACCGGCCGGCATCTCCCTTAGCTGAAAAAGCTGTTTGTTTGAATGCAGTAACTCTCAACGCCTGCAGTCTCCACATCAATTTTTATTTTCTGTTATTATTGTATAATATTCAAATACTGTTTTTTGTCATATCAGTCCAAAACTAGTCCAGGTTTTTTCTAGACCCAGTAACCAAACAACCTCTATTTTGACCTCCCTTGTCAAGTATAGGATTGATTTATAAAATGTATTGATTAATGTATTGGGCCATGGTGACATTGTTAGTTTTTAGTGTCACATGTGTTGTAGTTCTTTCTTAATGATAGATATTAGTTTGCTGCAGTAGAACTACAAAGAGACATTTCATGTGTCGTACTTGACATACAGTAGCTCCTAAATTTGATTTGACCTGGTCTTAAAAAGCACTTTAAACTTCACTACTCGCTGACCCGCAGGACCCCATATAAATGCATCAGAAACACTGCATGTGTTTATGAAATGAGAACTGTCTCTGGAACTCTGGGCCTTCGACACATTAAACCTTTATATCGAATGTGATATATTGGTGTTGTGTGATTTCAGTTTTTACAGCTTGTCACGCAGGCCTGTGTGCAGCTGACATGTTTTGTTACCCTGTCCACATGTGTGGCCTTGCGGGCCCATAAGCGGTCGTATTATATTAGCCCACTGAGGCAGGAACGATGCCGCCGTATTGTAGCTCAACCTGGACCAACTCTTCCCAAGGCCACCACCGGGCTTTTGTACACATACATGTGTGCTTTTCCTGGAATGGATGTTTTACGATGCAAGGCTGCCATGCATTATATATCTGGATATGAGGACGACAGGGAAGGAATGACAACGAAGCTTGTCCCTGCATGTGATAAATCATTGTTCCCCCACTGCCACGGCCCCTCTTACTTGGCCCACCATGATAAGGTGAGCCATCGAGGTTAATGTCCCATCAACAACCCCTCTCAACCTTGGAGAAAGGTTTTATTTTCTTTTTTTTAGGGGGCTGGACATGGGGGGTAATGTATTTTCTCAATTGTGCCACACTGACACCTCTCACTACACTCACTGACCAGTCAAGACCATTTTTTCCCCCCACAAGGTTACGCTGTTTGAATTAGAGGTTAGAAAACCGAAAATGGCCGTGAGCCTGTTGTGTCGCCCGCTGTACATTACGATCATCGCACCTCAAATGAACTCTCAAACGGTTGATAAATCAGAGCAGGGGACCCTGATAAGCTCGACTGTCGGCCTGTGTTGTACCTTTATCGGCTCCAAGGATTTACTCGACATCAACCTCTCACGTCTGTTATCGCTACTGAGTCATAATGGCCTGAAAAGACTGAGTTCTCCTACAACTTTTACAACATTTGCTCTCAGGAAACAAACAGGAGGAGGGAGAGGTTCTCTTTCCACTCTTTGATTTATTTTTATTGAATTTTCCACAAGGAGACTCTTCCTGTTTTTGTTGTTGGTTTTGTAAAAGGTGATTTGTCACTGAAACCCCTCATGACACTGACCATGATAAATTAAATTATGAGCAGTGGCTGTACTAATAAAACGGTCATTTATCAGCCATTAACTTCTCACCTGTTTATCAACAAAGTCATGTCATTATAATCAATTATCATTTATGATGACAACAAAACAACAAGCTGCTCCACACGAGTGGCTCTAGTATAAATTATTATTATTATTATTATCATTTCCTGTTCGTTCAATCTATTCTGGTTGTTATTAGCTTGAGACCTCTCAGAGTCTTTTGTCCCTGAAGGCAGAACCTCTGCTATGTTTCTTAGATTGTTTGGCTACAACAAAAGGATTAAATAACCTACTACCTAAGTTCCATGGCCGGTAATTTTATCGGTACAAAGTCAGACGTACCTCTTCAGGGAATTGAACTCCACGTCTCATCTGGGATGTGGCCGAACGCTTTTTAATGAAGCAATTCCCCGTCGTGTTGATCATTCTCCGCCTGTAATGGCTTAGTCAATACAGACAACATCATTGAGGAATGGGGAAATCCCCGGGTCGCCCACCTTCTCTGCCTAAGCCAACCTCTCCCAATTATTAATGTGATGCCAACGCAGCTTTCTAATGAGCTCCTTCGCACTTTGTATACAGATCAAATTCTTTCCAAGAGCATATTGTAGGTTACAGGGATAAACTTTGAGTAAATGCTGAGTTGAAGGATGGCACAAGCTCCGAGTTTGAGGGTTTGGATTAAGAGGAAGATGATTTCAGACAGTGTTAAACTTTTACCTGTTGGTTTGTTGGTTGGTTTACGTACAGACTGTTGAAACTATTTTGAGATGGAGACTTACTTTCATGAGTGTGTTTAATTTGATGTAACTTGACCATAAGGGGGCTGTTGGGCCGTGGCGGAGATATGCACTGTGTCGAGTGCCGTTCTAGTTTTGATCCCTATTCTTTGCCGACTCTTCCCTTTGGTGACATCACTTGTTGTGTTGTTGCACGGGTCGAGTTCACCCACCTATCTGCCAAACAGAATAAAACCAATCAGACGTAAATGGGGTCCCATTCTATTCTTATGCGTAGCTTTAAACCTTTTGATGTTAGCTTCTGAAAAAAAGACGGAGAGCACAGTGAGACTGAAAGAGACAAATGTGCCCTCAATTGAATTAATGAACCATTCTCTCCAAAGGGGATTCATCAGGGATATAATAGGGGCTAAATTGATTTACAAAGTGCACTCTTATGAATAACATGCTCCTATTGATTTAAATCATTCTCCGAGTGTGATCGGGTAATGAACGAACTATGGAACTATGTAAGTTCAAAAAAAGCGTGAGAGAGAGAGAGACCACTCCATCGTAGCTTGCTCGGTGTCGCTCTGGGCCTCGGCTACTTTGCGACAGCTGCGTTGTTTCGGAATTGCACAAGTTTGCCACGGGTTGCGAGGGCAGAGCCGCCTTGTCCACTGAGGTGTGTGTGAATCAAAGGGCAGCGACATGTGCCCTCCGCAGCTGTCAAGTGCTCTGCATGTGTCAGGGCAGCGCAAAGACGGGTTAATGAGGAATTGTGAAGATGTAGAGGCGCGCTCACAATGTTCTTTTCGAGGAGCACTCCATGCCGAGTGTGTCGCGTTAATAACAAATGGCTGCAACGTTCCTAATGTCATCGAGTAAAAATAAAACCCATTTTCTCAAACGGTAGAAAAGTTTTGAGAGTTTGAGTTCATTTAAACCTGGAATTGACGATCGCAGTTGCGGGTGTTTACTCTGTATTTCTCGTAACATTTAATGGATTAAACCAGAACCATTTATTTTAATTTTCAAGCCAATGTTCTTCTAGCCTTCTTAACTGATACATTTTGGCATTTGCCTGCTAAAAAAGTGCACAATTTGTACTTTTGGGTAGCAACTACGTTTTTTCTTTCGCCACGCACGCACACACACACAGACACACACTGAGGAATTGACACGCTGCCACCTTTAATCAGTGTTCAATCCAGCCCTCACCCTCTCGTGCTGGCTCTATGTGTTGGTTCAGTCATCCATCTGTCTGTGTATTCATCCACCTGTGCTTGCATGTGCGAAATCTCCGAATGTTTCACCATCGCTCGGTCTGTGGAGGGATGCTGCGCTCTTCATCAAATTAGAAAATATTCAGGCGAACCAGCTCGAAGGTAATCAGCATTAACTCTCTGAAACCGCGATGCACTTAGACGTGAAAGAGCTCCACTTCCATCAGAGAGGTATCTGGTGTGCCCGGGCTCGGAAACCGAGACTCGACGCCAGTGACAACAACAATGTGGCTGTAACCAGGTCTTTCTTCCTCGGGAGCAAACAAGTTTCAAACCAAATTTAAGAAACCACCCAAGTGGCTAATGTCTTCCAGAGTTTGTCAAAATGTCTATGAAAGGAATAATAGATTTCAAAACTCTAAACTGCTGAAATGATATTAACTTTATTAAAAAAAAAGAATCCGACGATAAAAAGATTGACTGAAACTGCAAGATTATTGAAGTCGAGCCCGAGAGGAGAATCAGGGTAATAGAAGATTAAGAGAATGAAAGGTAGAGGAGTAGAAAACTGATTTTGTAAAAATGGAAAGAATTAACCTGCACACCTGCTTGAATTCCTCATTGTGCCTGTGGGTTCTGATCGTCACCATTTCCAACGATAGACCGATGTGCCCCGTCATCACACAACTCAACTGGACTCACTGGTCACCCACTTGGCTGCAAGTGTGTTTTTGTCATTCAGGAGTTGTGAAGGTCAGCCCAACCTGCCATCCCTTGCCGCTTGGCCCCCATTATCAGGAATTGTTGTCCTCTCGGCCCCAGCTTAATGGCGTGCCTCTTTTCCCTTTTTCCCATCTTCCTTTATTTCTATCCCTCTCTTCTCTGCGCCTCTCTCTCTCTCTCTCTCTCTCTCTCTCTCTCTCTCTCTCTCTCTCTCTCTCTCTCTCTCTCTCTCTCGCTCTCTCTCTCGTTCTCTCGTTCTCTCGTTCTCTCGTTCTCTCTCCCATTGTCTCTGGCAGCTTAGTGGCTCTAGCGTCTGGCTGCAGTTGCAGAGCAGCAGCAGAAGCAGCAGTCATATACCTGCATTCAAGTGGAACAAACAGGATGGTTGGCTGCTCACGGAAGGTCATCTGCCCTGGGCACAGACTGTGTGTGTGTGTGTGTGTGTGCGTGCGTGTGTGTGTGTCTCTTTCAAAAGAGATGGAACTCTACAGTGTCTCTAATAATCCGAGGCAAAACCAATGTTCATCTTGCTGTAATCACACTGACCGCTGAGGTCTCTTGGCAGCGTTGGCCACAAATAACCAATATACAATTGAGGATGTGGTTATTTATTCTGACAACATATTGTTAGTGTGAAATGTGTCTGTGAGTTGTGATCACCGTTAAAGGCCAGTTCTTCACCCGACTCTCTCTGGAAACTGTAAGTCCGTCTGTTAGCGGGACGACTGAGAAACAATGAAAAATACTCAACCGCTTGCCATGACAAGCTCTGGAGGCGAGTGTTGAATGATAATTGGGAGATCCAGGATTTTTTATAAGAAGAAAAAACAACAATACAGATTTCCTTTGTTTTTCGCAAATCACATAACCAGTCAATTACACGTTAATTATCAGCCACCATCACAGCAAATATTACTCAGTTTGTGCTGTTTCATTATTGTTTCTAAATACATCTTCTTAAACTTTCTTAGCTTTTGAAATATTCGTCCCTCTGTGATCCTCGTCATTTGATCTTAATACAAACATCTGCTGTAGGTTTTCAAGCAGCTGTCTCTTTTCGTTTAATTTCATTGAAACTGAATTTTTTTAGCTCATATTTGAAGAGCCTTGGTGCGATGTGTGACAGAACAGGTTTTACTGTTGTAGTCTAACCAGCTGTCTACTCATGCCGAACTCGTGATGTTCTCACAGTACACATGACAGGACTCACGGCAGATTTGTACATACCTCCAATGATCAAAATCTCATTGATCCATTTATACTCCTGTTTAGACTCAGATGGGACTCTATAGCTGCTGCTAGCTCCCTGCTAGCTTCTCATGCGTGTAGCTTCAAACAAGCTGCAGTCACTTTCACTGGAAACCCGCCCACACAAGACGGCGACGGCGTTCAAGGTGCGAAAAACAAACACTGGTCGACAACTCGGATGAAACAATAACACTTATGTCGGTTGCCACGGAGAACAAACACAAGCAGCAGCTTACCACTGCCCTTCCTCTGAGACAGAACTCAGAATGTGATCAACATGTTGACGGGGAAATGGAGAGACTGCTGCTGCTAATCTGCATCTGCTCGCCTCTGACTTTATATTTGGGCAACCTTTTAAAATGTGAATATATCACCCGTGTCAAGGTGTCGTCAGCGCCTCATCGAGGACTTTCCTCTCCACCTGCGTCTCGTCGCCGTGACACCCCCACTCCAAACGGAGTCAGAGGTCAACGGGGAAACCTTGTGGCGGCGCTGTCCAATCTCACCATAATCCCATCGACTTGTAACCGCCCTAAATGTGCGGCGGAGAGACGGCCACCGGGCTAATGAATGCTGACACTCTAATCTTTGTCATCCCTAATTGGTGCTGCAGGTTTGATTAAAAGCCAAGCCATGTCAGCTCTATTGCAATGTGGAGAGCATGCTTATTACCACTCTCTGCGTCTTCCAGCCTTTTGTGACTGTGTATATAGCTGTGTGTGTGCGTGTGTTTGTAAGTGTGTGTGTGTAAGTGTGTGTGTGTGTGTGTGCTAATAATGCACATGACTATCTAATTCCGTACAAAAACATGGCGGTTGATCTCGGGGTTTACGAAGCGTGGCTGTGTTTTCAGTCTTCATTAACCTTGCTTGCCCTCAATCCCCCGTATTTCTACCTGCCTTCTTCCCTCCTATTACCTTCTGTTCTCCGGCCTTTTTTTTGCAGCGTTTGTGGGATAAATAATTGAATGTAATTGGGTTGTACGACCCTGTCTTTTGTTAGCGGGTGTAGGGGGGGTGCTTATGTCACTTATTTTGTGGGTGATCTTTTCTTTCTTACTCTGTCACTCACTCACACACACGATTTCCTCCTGTAAGACTGGTGCTGCTGTACATCAGCACATCAATGAGGTGAAATGATAATCTAATAAGCATGCTGAAGAGCCAGCATATAAGGAAAAAGAAGCCTCGGGTATGATTAACTAAGCTTTAAAACTAGCGTAGCTCTGCAGATGAGCCAAAGCAGGGGGGGGGGGTGACAACATTAAAACTAGCTAATCTAATTAGCTCCATGATACCATGCAGTTAAATAATTAGCCAGAACCTAATTGGCTAATACCGCCACACTGTTAAAAAAAAAATCTGTCTGCCTCTTTCCTTCTCTTTATATAACCTTTAAAAGTAAATACCTCCCAAATAGCCCGGAGAAATGAACGGTAACAAGCTGTGCTGCTGCTGCCGCTGCACACGAATCTGGAGCGCAAGTGGAGCTCGCTTGCACTTTTTGGCTTTTCAGTTCCACACCAAGCTTTACTCGCCGTCTCCTCCTATACCACGTCTCCTTCACACTCCCCTTCCGCAGCGTCTCCTCTGCAGGGAGCTGATTAGCTCGCTTTCATCCTGACCATCGTGTGTTTGTGCCCGTGTTTAATACCGCTACTGTACTTGAAGCTGTAAACACGCTGCCGTATTTAGTCTTAACAACCACGCACTTTCTCGGCCGCAGCCCTTACTCTCTGTAAACAGACACACACATACGCACAGACAGACACACACACGCACACACACTGACATCAATGCGGTTTGATATGTGGCCCAAGGCAAAGCACTTCCTCCTAATGAGCCTCCTGCCCTCTGTTTCTCCTGGGGAGCCGAAAGAGAACTAACCTTGATGCAGCGTAGAAAGGATGTAACCTGCTCACACACACACACACACACTGCAGTGCTTGTGAGGGACCTCACAGGCTTCACTGTTTCTTTCAAATCATCAGTTTATTGATTATTATTCACACAGTATCTTATGATAATAACTTTACCAACATCTGCTCTGATCTGAAGTATCTTTGAGGCGTCATGTTGTATTTAAGACTAAGCATATTCTGCTGGCATCATAGGGTTTGAGTTTAACCCGAGATAATGACTCATAAAAGGTTTGTTGTTTCAGTTAAAAACATCATCAAAGTCTGGTTTATCTTATTATTCTGGTTTCCATCATTATTCTGGTTCCCTCATAAATATGACACATTTGCAAATGTACTGCATTGCTATTGTTTCTCTTATGAATAGCAAAGTACAAAAATAAGGTTAAAACATTTAGTGAGTGGACATTTCAAAGACTTCCCCAAGGTCATCATCCCTGTTTATTCTCAAAATATACAAAGCTGTTCTTTGAATAAAACAAAGATGAATTAAATGGCCTGATTTTACTGCAGAGATCTGTTGGTGCTGACCTGTCCCTGTCCTCTCTCTCTCTCTGTGTTTGTAGGTCTGGTCCAACTACGAGGAGAAACCAGTCGAGGAGGTTGTGCACGTGAAAGAGGAGAAGGAACGCGTGGACAACTATAGACCAGTATTCGTCACCGAGATCGCCGACACCCTGCAGTTCTACGCCCAGGACGTAGAGACAGGTACGCTCCGATAAAAGTAGATCAAAAAGTTGCTACAGGGACTATTACATCATCCCATCCCATCCCACAATTTACTCCACCATGAACAGTCCCCTCACAGAAATGGGAGTAAGGGCCCTCTTTGCTTCTTACTCCCTTTCAGCACAAGACCGATTTTATGAATGACAACTGTCTCTGATATCCCCGTCCTCCTTTGCTGCAGCATCCCTGCCAGCAGCAGAGACAAAAGAAAGGATGCCCCACATTTTTATTGTTACTACAGAATGACGGGAATAAATCACACCAGCCCCTCGTGTCACTGCTGACACGGGGAGGGAAGGGAGAGGAAAGTTTGGAAGATGGGAAAACTAACAATCCCTGGTATTCTCGCATGGCTGCTCCTTCTGACAAGCTCAGTGTGTGTGTGTGTGTGCGTGTACATGAATAACTACTCACATAATACCTCCCTGGTGCTGGGTCCATCTTTCAGGTAGTATGCTTAATGGTCCAGCCTCTGCTATAACAGAGTCAAGTTATGTCTTTGTGTATACATATGTACTGCAGCCATGTTTATTTACGAGGGAGGATGGCCCACAGTGGTTTGCTGCTTCAGTAACGAAGGTCAGACGGAGGTTATGCTTCAACAACAGTTCACTGGAGAGCCCCCTTGCTGTTATAACCTTCAAAATACAGATAATGAGCGAATAGAATTGTGTTTTTCAGGCCATATATAAAGATGGAGGACGTGTGTTCACCATTCCCTCCTGTTGTTCACAAAATGTCCCAGATATGAGTCATAAGTTCTCTCCACGCAAAACGCAAACAGAGATACTTTTCGTACATGTTTTAGCTCTAGATAATATCTCGTCCCTGTAACAGCTGTCTACATATGAATGCAGATAAAGCCGAAAGCTGATACATTTCGGTCAATGCGTTAAGCCCGACCAGAAGGCTTCTAACCTCGAAACCTTGCCCCCCGCCTATAAATTTAACATATTTACGTGCAAAATCCGTTTATAGAGATTAAGGGGGTAGGGAACATGGTGCAGAGCTGTGTTGCATCATGGTCCTGTCAATACACAGGATTGTTTTGAAATCCAAAACCAAACTTACTGGATAATGAATGAACATCAGCGTAAGATAGATAGAAAGACCTAAAATGTCAAACTAAATAATTACATCTTGACTTGTTAGTTTGGTCCATCTCCCATCAATAAACATGGAGGAGGCAGGGTTCATGCCCTTTACTGGGGGTGATCAAGATGGCAGCTTAACTTTTGGGGAGCTGTCATGTCGATAATCTCTATAAACCGTTGTTTGGATGTTCAGAGTTATTCCAAAGTAACGTTACGCCTTCTTGGCTGATTTAATCCGACTGATTTTTGGAACTTGAACATTCAAATCTCTGCCACCGTGACACCTTGGATTTTGCGACTAAATCCTCCCCTCACACAACTTGACGTTCGGAAAACAGTCAAACCTGTATTCACAAACCAGTTGGAACAGATCAGAGGCCTTCATGCCAATCACTGTCCCTTCATCGCCTGCCAGCTTGTGTGTGGGAGCGGCTCGGGATGCTGAGGCCTCCCTCTCTCCCCGCCGTCTCCCACATCTGGATTCTCTGGCAGTTGACTGTCAGGGGCCATGAAATTGAACTCTTAATTTTTCCTCACTGCCGTAATTAATTAATCTGCCTTCATTTAGTGCCAGTTTGAGCCTGGGTATCATTCACATCATAATCACATGAAAATCAAACACAAGAGGGAGAAACACGTGGTTCCAGATTGTTGTTTTTAAACACCCCTACTGTTTCTGCAGACTTAGTAACAACTATGTACTAATCGTCTTGTTGCCCTGAGCTGTAGAATAAACATCTAATGCCCTCACAGCACCTCTGGCTGCTCCAGCTTCACTCCCCTGCAAGTCGGGAGTCATGTTGAGGTTGTGTGCAAAGTTTTTTTATCACTGATCAAAATCACGTGTCACTGGGAAGAGGCTGAAACGTAGAGTAATTGGTGCGTGTTAACCTGCAGCGAGAGTTAATTCCTTCAGCCTCACTTGGCGTCAGCAGGGAAAATGTACAGGCTAAATGAAGAGTGGACCTTTCTTTGTCCTGTGTGATGGAATATGAGAGTTTTTTAGCGTCTGGGTAACGCGTCATGCTCGAGCTCCACTGCATAGAGCAAATCAGAAATATTTTGTATTGATTTTGAAGACTTTTCTCATAAATTCCTCGGCTCTATTAGGAACCCGGGGAAACCGCAAAATGCAAAGCAATTACAACTTTTTCTAAGTAGCAGCCCGAGTGTTGCATTTACAACAAATGAACACAAGCTGCACTTTTCCTATATTGCTGCTTTAAGTTCATTTTGACAGGAGAGCTGTGAGCTATTTCATTTTTTTTTTTTTTTTTTATAGATGATCCAGCAATGCTTTTTATTTATTTATTTCTCAGTTTAATTGGCCCCGTGTTCTTGCAGCAAGAGGCTTATATGCTAGTTTAAAAAAAACAGTGTTATTCTCAGCAGGGAGGCACCAGCTGACCCAGCCCCCCCCCCCCCCTCCTCTCTCCCCTCATCTATCGCTCTATCACGTTGTTTACCCTTCCCCACCTTCCTCCCTTCATCTCTCTCTCACTTCTTTTTTTTTTTTTTCTCCTCCTATGGTCTCTTTAATTTTCGCTGACGCTTCCTTGGAGCTCTATTAAGTCATACCAGCCCCTTGAAGAGCACATCAAAGTGTGAGGACCAGTAAAATCATACAAGCTGAGTGCTTTGCAATATTATTACATGTTCCACGCATTCTTCCACCCCCTCCTCTCTCTTACCTTTTCCCTCGAATTCTGAAGTGAAGTCATTCTTATATTCAGATGAGCTCGGGGGCAGGGGCCAACTTTCATAAATATTCCTGTGATTGCAACTGATGACAGCTGATTCCACCTCACAGGAATGATTAGGTGGATTTTAATGTTTGTGCCACAGTTTGTGTTTCACACCATTAGAAAATGGATTTTCATTTTTATTTGTGCTGTAACTGTCAACAGCACTTTGGCCTTTCCACTAAACCTCTATTAAAACATGTCCATCAAGTAATTGAATCAAAACGCTGAACTCAAAACGAGTAAATGGAGCAAGTCCACTCAATTTCAATCAGGCCGCAATCAAATTGCACACAAACGTAGATATCTGTCCCTTAAATATGCCCAGTTTGACAATATACAATAAACATGTTACTATAAGTAGTACTGCCTCTTTGATATCAAAAATCAGAATATTTGTCAAATGTGTAGCTTTTATTCAGCCTGTAAGGTTAAATTAACAGTAACCCTCTTCTAAAAGTTATCACAGAGCTGGATCAAGACCTTCCCTGATGTATTCTCATCAAAAGTCGACCCACATTATAGTCAGAGTGTGACAGTTTCTACCTCCGCACCCTTCTCCCTCTTCTCCTCTCCTGTCGCAGTATTTCCCAGCTCACATCAGAGACAAAATTCACTCCGTGTTTTTTGGCCGCCACTGCTGGCGCTCCATTTGCCAGATGGAGCAAACGCTTTCATCGAGCACTCCTTGACCATCCTTGAGGTATAGCACATTAATGACATGGAGTGCAGGTACCCCCCCCCCTCCTCCTGGTCTCTGTCTCGTCTGATGTTCAGTTGGGAAGCCAGGAAACAAGCCTCAGTGAAAGATGCTTGGAACAATAGAATAATGCCACAGCTTTGCTTTTGACATCATAATGATGATAGGTGCGAGGCCATTTACCTAACTGTGGTAATCGCCAGCTTTTATTGAGGGTGTGAAGCTAATCATGAAAGGTAGCTGTATTTGGAGAAAGAAAATGAAATACAGCAGCGACTGGCAGGAGAAATATTCATTTTGCCGTCTGCCGTTAAGCTCCCATTTGTTTCAGCCGTTCCTTCAATAAGATAAGATGAACTTTATTGATTCCACATAGGAAAATGAAAGTGTCAAAGCAGCGAGACAAAGAGAAATATTCAAGGTAGCTGTGTAATACTGGCAATAAGAACTATGAGTTAAGAAAGTGCTTGGAGAGGGCTTATTTTTTGAATGATGAAGAGGAGCAAGAGGAATGAAAATGGAGAGCGAGTGAGGAACGTTATATGAGAGATGAGGTCAGGTGTCTGCAGATAGATCGACGCAAAGTAACCTCAATTGACAAGCGCTTATAAAGCCTGATGCAGATGGCAGCAGATATTTCAGTGTGGTAATAATAACTGATCCAGACACATCCATTAAGTCGGCAATATGTTACTGTGGAATAAAGAAGAGGACGAGGGAGGAAGAGAGATTCGTAAAAAATACTACTTTTATAGTCTTTAATATTGAGATGCATTTCCCAAACCATCAACCCTGTGGCGGTCTGACAGAGGGGGATGGATTTATTTATTTATTGTGCTCTGCTGAGGGCAGCGGTGATTGAAAAGTAGCTGTCGTGGCGCTTTTGATGAATGCCCGTTTCCCCGTGTAACTTTTCCCACTCTTATCTTCTGAAGTTACTCTTATACATTATAGAGAAAACGCCGTTTGTGATATCTTTTATTCTCCGGGGGTCTAAAGCGCTCTGTATTTTACCCCTTTTAATTATTCACATTTAATTACTCTTAAGTGTTTTTTTCCATATATATGGATATCTTTACACAAGCTTGATAAGTGATTAATTCCACATTAGGAATGTTTTTTTCACTGAGAAGCTTGAGGGATTGCGCTCTTTAATCCTCAGTTTATTTTAAGGGTCTTTATCAGTTGCTCTATGCGTTTATCTCTCATTGTCTCACCCCTCCCCCCCACCAAACACACACACTATCTCTCTCACTGTCCTTCGTACCGCTGCTTCTCTTTCCTCTCTCCCTATTTTCCCTCTTTGTGTTGTGTTGCTCCCTCTCTCTCTCCGGAGGCTATATGTAATTACTGTCGGAGGGGGACCTGCGTAGACCTGTGTGACCTTGGACACTCAGAGGCCGTTCCTAGCACGGGGGTGCGGAAGTGACTCTGCTGTACACCGTTGTTGCTTTGCCACTGTGGTCGTGAGTAGACGTAATTAAAAACTCTCTAAATATAGCCCTGTAGACCTGATGGGTATGTAGCCGTAATTGCTGGAACCTGAGTATTGGATGCTCTGCAGCTTTTTTAATTTTTGAAAGACATATCTCACAGCGGTATTAGTTTCTCTTAAAACTCATAAGCTGTGCCTCAATTTCACAGTCTCTCATAGTTTAGGGGAGTTTTGAATAAAGTTTGGGGTATGAAACAACTCGAGACAGTTGAGATGGCTCCAGGAATTTAATTAAGTTGGAGGTTTATTGGGCACGCCCCAAGCAGGAGGAGACGGAACATAATCCATCTGGCGTGGGAATGCCTTGAGATCCCCCATGTAGAGTTAGGAAGTGTGGCTTGGTAGAGAGGGACGTCTGGAAATACCCTACATGGTCAGCAAGTTGACCTAATCTCGGATGGACGGATGGATGGTTAGATAAACTGTGTATTGTGGATGTGTTCTGGAGGGTTGAGCCAGTGGATAATCTCCGATGGCATCACAATGTTGAGCCCGGGATTATGCCCCAGTCGAGTTAAATGCAGCTTTTCCTCAAGATTTCACCTACATTCCACGGTCTTCCTCAACAGATGACTTTTGCTGTGTCATAGGAACAGCCCAGTGGTCATCATGTGACCAGTATGGAAGTGGGCTTTCTCTATGGCTTACTGTTCTTCATCTTCTTAGGAAGACCCTGACATGGAGTTGAAACCCTTTGAAAAAGCTTGTAGGTCAATCAGCATGTGTCCACTTATCAGAAGAAATTTAATTATTGTATATATTGCGGCAGGGAAAGTATAGTACTAGAATTAGCACAGCAGACAGCATTCAACTGGGCGTTTTTCATATGCTCACCATGTTTGTTCTGTTTGTGTGATCATTGTTATCGCACAATGTTTGTGGTACAGAGATCCAAATCCTGTCTATGTTTATAGGTTGCTCCACTGGGCAACTTTCCTACAAGGTATTAAATATCTTTGTTGTTGTTGTTTACTCGCTAGTCGCCTCCCGCGGATTTGGACATTGCCCAAATGTCACCTCCATGTGACTGGATATTTAGACCAGGCCCAGCTCGCCCGACAAACACATTATCTGCTCCATCCCACCCCAGGCCTCAGTGGCAGCGCAGTTGGTGGTACATCCTGTCTAGTGCTTGTTTCCTGGCTACCACACAAACTCATAATGAGTGAAGTCCCCCCCCCAACCAGGTGCCACTCCGTCCGCATTATTCACACTTCTACCTTTTACACACAGCAGCTGTTCATCACCTAATGATGCTGGACCCGGCGAGGCAGGCAGGGGAGCTGTTCTCGCTCTGGCTCGACTTCAAACCAGGGCCCTTTTGAAACTGAATTCCATTATTGTGAAATGTTACATTTCAATCTTATTTTGTCGAGAGCTTGTATAGGTCCCGCAGCGCAAGGATTTCTATATTGGCTTATTTAGTTGTTCCCTCTCCGAGCTGGTTTTCTCTTTTAATTTAGTCTCTTCCCAAAACACGTCTTAATTCAGCACGGCTTCCCGACAGTGATCTCACAGCATCACTTGACACTGTCTCTGATCTCTCTGCTTGAGTACCTCTGATGCTGAGGGTTAAACCAACATGAGAACTGCTGTAGTACTTCATATTGATCAGGGTGAGTGGACCCTTTAATTTAATGTCATGTCAAGGCGGCCGAGCAATGATTACTTTATACCACGGAGCTCAATAACAAAACACAGGTTCACATTTAGAAATGGTTTTCACAAGGCGTCCTGCATCACCATCTTATTTCTGTCCCCCATTTTCAGTGAGAAATCTTTCGGTGGCGCTTTGGGCTTCAAGCCAAAGTAGTTGAGATGATTGACTCCTCCACCAGTCTTTCTTCTTTTAAAAAAGTATTTCTTGTGAATCGTGCAGGTTCCTCATTTAGCAGACTAATTAATACAATGAGGAACTGATTGTACAGAGAAACAGAGAGTTTCTAGAGAAACGACATAGGAGAGAATCCACCAAAGTGCTAAATGTGACAATTGAATTAACGATTTTGTTGAATAGTTTAATAGCCTCAACTTTTCGGGATTTAATTGATGCACTGTTCTCCCAATACGGATGCAATTATATTCAGGCTAAAGCAGAATGTTTTAATTTCAGATTCCGCCTACATAAAGTGTGTTGCTGTCTAAACAGTCAGACGTCTCGCAAGGCCTGAAAGAAAGAAGTTATTGTTTCTGTGAAATCTTCCCCCCCGACATCGAGGGCCATGTATCTTTGTTCCTCTGCCTTTTATGTGTCATGTTTAATTCAGCTGAAGTGAGCGCGAGGCCTTGTTGTGGTGCCATTCGACCTCATACCTGCAGTGAACAAAGTAACCAAGCAGGTGAATGAAAGTTGCAGCAGCTGAGGCCACTGTTTTTTTTATTTTATTTTTTACTCTCGTTGCTCCTTGCCACTGCAGCAGATGCAATATTTAGAAGTCAGAACCTGCCCGGATGAAGTCCCCCCCGTCCCCAAACATTCATAATTAAATGAGATGCGCAACTTAGCTTCTGAAAGGTCAGCTCACCTGTCGGCTTGAGGCGCGCTGCTTTTGCTTTTCAGGTGGAAAAATAAGCGTCTTCGTGCTCGTTCTTCATCATCTCAGCGATTCGCACTAACGTCAGCTCCTGGCTCTATTACCACAGAGCTGAATGGCTGAGTGACACTTTTCACAGCGGTGAGCCACTCACAGGCCCAAATGGGGTTCCTCTTCAAATTTGGCCGGGACCACCCCCACACCCATTTCCCACCCCGTCCAATTTCCCCCTGCTCCTCTTCTCCAAACACAGGGCCATCTTATGAGTATATTTGGACTCCTCACAATCAAAACGGGGCATTAGCTGCAGTCAATGAGGCTCGACAGGTGGCAGAGAGAGGAGCGGGAGAGGCTGATGCAAAAAAAAAAAAAAAGAAGCCAGCCGCAGATGCTGCCTCTGTTCAGATATTTCACTGATGACTTTTCCAATTACAGAAACAGTAATTTGCCGTAAAAGGCTCCAGACTGCCGGGAAGGGTAGAATGGAACAGGGTAATTGGTGGTGGTGGTGGGGGGGTCATCACATGAGATATAATCCATATCACTCTCCAGTGGGAGTGGAGCAGCATTAGTCAAGCAGGGGGATCATTTGTTTTTATAGCGGCCTCCCTCAACGCGCTGCAGATGCTGACACCACTTTAAACATCGCTCAGGAAGGGGAGTAAATGGCCTCTCTCTCTAGTCGTAGCTCCCTCCTTGTCACACTGTGTCTTCAGTAAGTGTACAAACAATCCCCGGGTGAGCCCCGCTTCCTTGTTGACCAACCACTGGGGGCATGAGACTCTTGACAGCTGTATGTGTTTGCCCACACGCACACACGACTTCAGTCCGCCCTGGCCAGAACACGCACCGTGCTGAGCCGGTGGATTTTGTTGTTTTGTCGGTTGCGGCCTTTTTACCTTTTGAAGTGTTGCTCGCACGTCCCGACTCCCGTCTCTCCTCCCCCCGCGAGGATAGAGCCCGTCCAGAGCTCATGCATATTTAACACTCCGAACTAACAGGTGAGCTAAAGCACAAAGCTCTGTACACCGACTGTGGAGCCCTCGGACGATCTGCACAGTGTTTGAGCTGTTGGCCTCAAAGCGAAGGTTCTGCTGTATTTCTCAGGCTACATCTCGACTAATGAATCACTGTTCCTGTCAACACGACTCTGGAGCTTTAAGGCTCCCAAAGGGGAGGAGTTTGGAAACACTGCTGGAGCGGGTCGAGTTTGAAATCTCTGAGGCTGAGTTGTCGAATGGACAGGTCACCTATGTTTGCGTCCTTATGAGTTACGACTCGACTAATATTGCTCTTCTTTGTTCGTAGTGTTTGCAGTAGAGAATCACACACCCAGTATATGTGAATGGTTCCCTGATGTATACGTTTTCAGGCGTGTTAGCACGGACACAGACTATTCTTCCTAATAGTTTTAGATTCAGCTTGACTTTGTCTCACTCCTCTGGATTCCCTCTCCCTTTTTCTCCATTCTTGAATTCTAGTCGATTTATAGCCAGGTTTACGTTTCTGGATCGTCTCCAGCTGCTTGTTTCCCCAGCAGGTGTCCTTTTCATGGATGCTCTCCGCTTTGTCTCCTAATTCTTTCATTCTTATAAGCCAGGAAATTAGAACACTCTCATAAGCAACCATTGCTCTCTTGGCCTCTGCCTCTGCCACATTGTGATTATTTATCCTTCTGTGGTTTAATAGCTCTGGTAAACAGCTTAATAGAATTCAGTACAGACTCGGGATGAGTGGGTACATTTTTGTCCCCCTCCCCTTGTCTTGATTCTACCTAGTGTCCCAGTATCATCAAATATGATCATAACCAACCTGTAAAGCTGTTGTCAGTCTCCTTTTCCCTTTGGTTTCCTGGTTTTTAAGCTTTATCGTTGCCTCACTCTGCACTGGGCATTGACAATGTAATTATATATGATTTACAAACAGCTGTAGCCGTAATGGCGTATAAACAGATTACGGAACAAGGGAGGGAAAAAAAGAGAAGAGAGAAATACAGAGATGAGGACGAGAGAGAAACCGACGCACTCAGTGGTTTGGATCTTTTTCTCTTTCTTTTTTTTGGCTCTGCCCGCAACACAAAATGAGCTCTCACGCTCGACAGGGCTCAGCCCTTCCACATGCAGATAGTTAGTTGTCTTTTAGCCAACATTAAATGGGAATCTGCTTCTGTAATGCAGTGTGTCCTGGCTGCGTTTTGCTTCCTAATGTGACTGCTGCTCACATTCACTCAGAATTTCACTGGGCTGCTGCACATGCATAAGAGTTTGCTCAATTGACCCCCACAGGGCCTGGATTTTCTCTCCCTGCATGTAAAACCCATTTCAGCTTCCCTCCACGCTGATTGCTGTCGGAGCCGTTCCTTTTATTGTGGTCATTTATGTCCCTTTCCTTGTGCGTACTTGCTCTTCCTGTAAATCTATGTGTTGTGATAAGCGCATTTACACTATATTTTGTCTGTGTGATATTGCCAAAATCTCATACCCAGAGATTGTTACTTGTTATTCATACGTTCTCTCGACTGTGTGAATCGGGGCCATTGCTTTGCAGATGTAAGTTGCGATGGCAGCTGTTCCCTCCTTTCCATTTTCATGGTTTCTTCTCGCCATATGTTACATCTGTGGTTTGTTTTACGCACTCGACTCATCCACAGACTCTGATTCCGACGTAGGTGGTGAAAGAGGTTTATTGTGTGGAATTTGGAAGCATCGTCTTTTGGTTTGTTTTAGACTTTATCATAAACAAAACATGTCCGTCTGACAGAAGGTCTTTCAGATACAACCTCCTTGTTTTGTTTAAGGTGGTTGAAGACTTGTTTCCTGGTTGGAATCATCCCATTCTGAGTCATCTTGGTTTTCCTCCACTGATGAATAGAAATGTTATCAAAATAAGTTTTGATTGCTGAATGATGTGGTGGTGAATTAACTGCATGACCCTGAGTTGTCCTTGAATATTTCTACAACAAAAATTCTTAGTCCACCTTCCATGCAAACAAACCAAAAAGGCTTGAGGTACAATAGAGACATCTCAGTATTAAATCCAAAGAGAGAGCAGATAACAAGTCTGGATCACGTGAAGTCATCTCGAGATCATTCTCTTCCTTGGAAAGGGAATTGTCTCTAGATGCGTCTTATCCCAGGGACCGGGACAGGATGGCAAC